>NW_009233488.1:1712-25978 GCF_000690835.1 Fulmarus glacialis | reverse complement strand
GAACCATTTAAAACTCCCTGGGCTTGAAAAGAGCAGAGCAACAAGAAGCTCGAGCAGAGGGGAAAAAGGATTATCCCTGCAACGCCACAACTCCTACCTTTTGTAACTCCTGACATGGCATCACTGTGTGAAATAGGGGAAAATTTTTAATTTTGGTAAATTCAACCATGACAATCTGTCCTGTACCAACAGCAGCAGCTCTGAATACTCAGAGGTTGCTAAAGCACAGCCCACACAGCTCTGCAGTGCATTGTTCATTCTTCCTTTCCCTTTGTAATATGGAAGAGCATGCAGAGACACTCAGTCCTTCCATACAGTGCTCTATCTTGAGCCAAGCAGCTGGCTATTTGGATCAAAACAGAGCAATCGAGGTGGAAGTCTGAAGCTTTCAAAATTAAGAAGAGAACTACAAAGTGCTCCGTTTCAAGGGAGCAAAACAGCTGTGGCCATAGATCCTGGACATAGATCTCTGGGGCAAAGCCTGGACCCTGCACGTGTCGACTCACTGACGCTTGGAGAAAAATACCATCAGGTATGAGTGATTCAACCTGGTTTTACCCACCAAAGTGGAGTAAGCATCTCAGCCCTTTTGGGCAAAATTCAAAGCCTCTTAAAAAGGCCAAATATGTTTCCCTTCCATCCTAGCTGAAGGAAGGCCATGCAGCTCTCTGCATGGATGCCATACACAGACATTTGCTTTCTGATTAGCTATGAGAACTGCCAGGCTCTCAAACCAGCCTCCTCTGTGCAAGGAGAGGCATGAAGCTCTCAAACCCCACCAGTGAGACAGACATCTCCATACACAGGACTTCGAATCTGTCTTTTACTGCAATCACTATGGCCAGAAGTTTGATAGTATTTGTGGCCCCAAGGATACAGAGAAGCATCCAATGAGACTTTTGAAAGCGAGGGGAGTTGTATAGCTCCCATAAAAATCAGCATGCCCGTCTTACGGTGTGCTGACTTGCCTGCTGGAACTGTATCTTTCTTTGCACTGCCTACAGATGAAATCTGGACAATTCGCTCAGACTAGAAACTTTCATACACCCTAGGCTGGTGGCAGAATTCATCTCACCTGCTTCTGATCTGCTTTTGTGGGTCTCCATAAAGATGCTTCTGCATTTTGACCTTGGAAATTCCCTATTAGCAGACTCTTTGTTATTTTGGACCATGGCATGATCTGATCTGTAATAATACACAAGGCAAACCCTTAACCAATAATTTCAAGACCATGCCCATAACTTCTAGCAAACCATATGAACTCTTTTAGCCAGATATCAAGTCTCTATTTCCTCGCCCAGTGTCATTCCAGCCTACCATGACTACATTCAATTTAGCTTTAGTTTATTGTTGTTGATAGTATTATTATTTTTATTGGCTCTTAAGGAAGAATTTAATCTTAAAACCTTCTCAGATCACAAGAGATTCTAGCAGCAGCAGTGCAGTTTGGACATGTTAGAAATACTTTATAAAAGATAAAATAAACAAATAAAAAAAATGGTATATAAATCCCTTTTTAATTTCACCTAAATCCTGGAACTCAAACTCCTATTCATGAAGGAAAATCTTGTAATTAGTAGCGATTATCACCTTTTAGTCCTAGGCAGGAGGGAGGTGGGATGGGGACACCTCATTTCAAATACTATTCCTTCTCTCTTGCTCTTTTTAAATAGAACAAGCCTTTTTTTCTTCTTTTTTTTTTTTTTTTCTTTTTCTTTAAATAGAGCATTGGGGCTGGGGGATGTCTTTTGGCTATTGTTGGCATCAAAGTTAGAAGAGCCACAGCTGGCCACTTCAGAAAGACATTATCAACAGTGCAGCATTTCGGAGTGGTACCCTTGTATCTAAGGGGAGAGGGGGAGAGACTTGAAAGAGGGAGGGGGGAATACCAGCACTGAGGGTCCGAGCACTGAAATCTCAGCATTTTAAGAAAAAGAGAAGGACAGACAGAGAGAAAAGAGAGAGATAGAGAAAGAAAGAGACAGATACTGTGTCAATACTGCACTGGATTTCTCAAAAATCACACAGCTTTAATACCTGTACACTAGGAAAGCCACTCCTTTGGTAGATTATTGAGTAGTGAGGACTGATGGGCAGAGGGGAAATGCATAAACAGGGAAAGAAAGGGCATTCAATTCTGCAAAGGGCAAAAGCACCAAGTGCCAATGGTACAACTAACACACTGCGAAAAACCCACCTGTTTACTATCCCATGTGGCTCACCCACTCAGGATGCACACATGGGAGGCAACAGAAGCTTAACGGGGATAAACAGGGAGATGAGAAGAGGGAAAAGAGGCATTTTCAGCTAGAATGTAACTTGTCAGATTTCTTGTTGCTGTTTACAATAGAGATGCAGCTGCCAGATGTGTCCCAGCAGCCTCTTTCGTGTCTACCACTGCTGCATTTCTCTTTCCACGCTCCTTTAGAAAGGAGGGCTCTACCTTCTCCGGACCTGGCTGGTTTTCAAGGTGCCTGTAGCCAGGCAATAATGGTTCAATGACAGGGAAGAAAGAGGGTAAATGGGGAGAGGCAGAGCCATGAGACCCAGCTACCCTTCTGAAGAAGGTGGCTGGCTGGCTGCCCTTCACTTCCGACACTGCGAGGACAAGGCATCACCCTCCTACAAGGGAATCTGCCAAGTTCTGCTGATGAGACAAGGCACTGCCTGATGATGGGGCTCTCCACGCACATCTAGGTGCTAAAGGAAAGACAACTGCCTGTGATTCAGTAACACAGCAGGAAGCTTTCTGTCTACCCATCCTGGGCTGAAAGCAGATTAGCTCCCGTACGCAGTGTCTTAGGTATTACTGGAAGGAAATGGCCAGTTACCAGTGAGTTTTGCATCGCTGGGGAAGCCCTTCAGAGAGGGATCAGGGTTTTTCTTTGTGTGCAGGATGTGGAACAAGAGCCACACCTCCAAGAAATATGTAAGTAATAATGTGACCCAGGGTCTGCTCTAAACTCTTGGAACGACACCCTGGATTCTTACCATCTTTTCCACTTCCCAGATCCCTCCCTCCCCCCAAAACAAAGGCTTGTCCCAAATAGCAGGGCTTCCATGGACAGGCGTTAGAGCTGTGTGACTCCTTTCCTCCTGGACGGATTGAGGAGTTCAGTTACCACCGGGTGGGCAGGAACACTGGCTTCTCACAATGCGTTTGGAATAAACTACAGCACAGCATAACCAATCAAAACTGAAATAGGAAATCAAGAGAAAGCAAAAAACCCAACAGAACTGAAAATTTAGAAAGTAACAGTAAATCCACTTCAAATAAACCAGAACTGTAGAAGAAAAAAAACCCATAAATATTTATATATAGAAAAAATAATTCATAATTAATTTAAAAAGTGGCATGCAAAGAAGATTGTTACATTCTCCTATCATGCATCAGGCCCAATGTCCAAACGGCAAGGTAACCATGACGACAAAAAAGTGCAAGAACTCAGCAACATTACCAAAGGATGCATAGAGAGGCCCACAATGCAACTCAACTCATCTCTGCAAGACCCGGGAACGGGCGGGTCTCGCTCATCTTAAAGATTTCTTGCTTTTTCTCTTTTTATTTTTTATTTTTTTATTTTTTTCTCTTAAGAATGTAAAAATGTGGGTAAAGAAAGTAAAAAAGAAAAAAACCACACCAACCTTCTCGTAGCTCTGAGGGATGTTAAGGGGGTTTGATGCAGAACACAATGACATGAGGAGAAGAGAAAAATAGGGGAAACACAGAGAGAGTAAAAAAAGGCCTTCTCAAGGCTGTCAGCTGCAAATTGATTGTTTTTTTTCTCTTAATCAAAATAAAAAGAAAGGAAAAAAAAATGAAGATAGTAACGACCCTCTTTCCTGCCTTCCTAACTTTCCCCCTCCCATCCAGCTAGGTACCTTTTGTTTAAGAACAACCAAGGTCTGTACAGAGGTCAGACTGTGAGCAATTCTAGTTCAGAATCAGCACCCAACGAAGGTGCCAACCCCAGAAAGGAGTTCTCACTTCTTTAAGTCCATCTGCTCTCTAAAGAAGGGGGAGCGGAACCTGTACCAGGCAGAGACGACCCGATACAAAGGAGATCCCAAGCTGGATATCCACTCCCCCAGCCCGTGCTCCCACCAGCCCCACACCCGGTCCTGCTTGCACTAACTCCACAATGGGACTGAATAAGGAAAAAGAAATAATTAGAAGAAGAAAAGAAATGCAAAACAAAACCAAAACATTTCCTTGCAATGTTAAAACTTACAACTCCTATCCCAGGTGTTCTATAGAGACAAGCATGTTATGGAAGAAACAAGTCAATTGGAAACACAAGAGTGTTCAAGACTCTCTTAAAACAAAAAACGGGAAGAAAAATGTGCATGAACTTTCCCTCCCACCAAAGCAAATCCATTTCAGAAATTTGTTACCTTTCCACGATATTAACACACAAGAAACAAGGAATTAAACAGCATGAAAAACACCCAAACCACAGGCCGAGCTTGCTTAGACGGTGTTTTCTGCACTCTCTCGGCCGGCTAATGCTGGCTTTGTTTTTCAGGCAGGCCTCAGGTACACACAGGCTAACTTGGATAGAAAGAGGGCTATCCACCTGGAGCTGACTCTTATCCAGGTGCGGAGACAGGCAACTCCATGGTTACAACCTTTGTCTCCTGGGTAGTTTCCGAGTGGCCAGAAAGGTAGAGGAAATTTATAAATAAAAAAATAATGAAAAATCCCCACATTTTTTCCTGTTTCTTTTTTTTTTTTCCAAAAAAAAAGAACCCAAAACATTCCAGCTAAGCTGTCTGCAAAGGATTTAGCCCTGAATTAGTATCAGATCCAGATTTATGTTCCCAAAAGAAGAATTTCAGGGCCCAGGCGACAGGGCAAATTTTAAACGCAATTTTCCAGCTGGCCACAAAAGGCTATTTAAAAATTTAGCTTGGAAACATTAAATTATTAAAAGCCTTCTCTCCATGTGCATGTGATTTAGTGAGCGTGAGACACGAGAGAGAGAGAAAGAGAGAGAGAAAGGAGTGCACACAGGAGCATGGCTCTGCATTTGACTGCAGAGTTAACGTGAGTGTAGGTGGGAGGCGCTTCCTCTGTCGATGGGATGGAAATGGGAACAGTTTGCTGGGATGTAACTTTTCTTTTTTCCTCCCAATGGTATTTTTCTTTTTTTAAAAACGCGAGAAGGACCAGCCCTGCTCTCTCATTACCAAAAGGGTTTTGCTGTGGAAAGATATTAAATGAAAGCTACACACAAAATATTACAGGTCAGAGAGATTAAAATAAGATAACAAAGAAAGCAGAAAGGCTATTGCCCCACTGGATGTGAGAACATCGAGGGGGCATCAAGCAGAAGCCAATCCCCCTGTCATCTGTTCCCCAAGTTACATGGGTGAAGGAATCTGTCACTGTGGCAGAGATGTCTGCTGGCCGTGTCCAGCTTTCTGTGAGTCTGTGCCCACAGCCAGCGTTCGTGCCCAAGGAACCAGTGACAAATTACTGCTGGCAAAGGGAAAACCAGCTATGACTTAGGCGAGAAGTGAGAATGCACCCTCCTGTTGCAATCTGGTAAGATCCAGGGGACAGAGAGCTCAGTGGAGGGGGCTGAGAGGGTCCTCCCCTCCTCTCACACCCACACCAGTAGAACTGAAACCTTCCCACTTCCAGAGAGCAGGGATCCTTTGGGAGAAAAGGGGATTATGGCCTCTTTGCAGCCAAAGCTGTTCACTCCCCTCTGGGCCCTGCAGATTGATGCTGGCAGATTCTTGGGCACACTATTTTGGGTCACACTTGACTTCACTGTGGGGGACACAGCCTTGTATTGCTGCTCTGCAACGCTGGTGCAGTAGCTGGAGCCACCAGCAACGGCGAGGAAGTCAGGGTGCACCAGGATCCCCCTGCAAGCTCAGCAGCGCACTGTAAGGATCCAACTGATTAACACCAGTGCTTCCCCCGCGCTCAGGGACAAGATTGAATCAAACAGCTGGGGACAAAGGAAGGCCATGGGGAGGGAGATATTTGCCAGTGTTGTGAGCCGATGCGCTCCCTACCTCTCACGTAAAGGTTAGCAGGGGAGGAGTAGCGCACTCCAGCGCTGTTGCTGGCGACGCATTCATACTTCCCCTGGTCTGTCTCTTCGCTGCTTTCAATCTGCAGGCCACCTGGGAGAAGAAGACCGCAGCAAAGACACGATCATCACCATTTTGTTTTGTTTTTAAGAGAGAGCAATAGCATCAGTGTTTTGCTTTCTCCTCCCCTTGAGCTAATACACACTGGGACACTCCCTGGGACTCTTGGGCTACGAGCTCTGGAAGTACTGAGCCCTCTGCTGATATCAGCTAATGCCTGTGCTCAGCCTTACGGCTGGACACATACCCAACAGGAGGAGAAAATTTAATACCCCCCCTCTATACTAAGTGTTACTCTCCATACTGAAATGATCAGCAAAAGTATCAACTTTTGTGGCTTCTGCAATGCAGGCATTCTGCACCAGAACTCATGAAATCAACTTCAATAATCCATATTACTGTGATCCCCAGAAATCTATCAGAAGGCAGTTGACTTTCCCTTGCTCGATTTGAAGCAGTGACCATAAAAGTGAAAGGCTTTGTCACCCACTGCCTATGATCCCTGGAGCATTTTTATCCCTGCTGCCTTTGTTTTGTGCCTAAATACCTGATTCACAGGAAGCCTGCAGGAGATAAAAGTCAGTGTGAAAAGCACCTTACTGATAGTGAATTTTGCCAAGGGAAAACCTTCCAAATACTGCATTGGAGCTTTGAAATTGCCTGTGTGGTATACACCGACTGGGCCAAAAGGATTAAGGTTTTTCTTAAACCTGTACATTATTGCAGCCTGTAAGAATATACCCAGAGCCCATACTAAACACTCCTGTAAGCAGACATGCAGAGATATGCAGCATGTAACTACATGGAAGAAAATTGCCTCATTTACCTCAAAAGGCTTCATCCCTGCAAAATTCCAGTTAAATAATTCAACAGACTATCAAATGTTTTATGTATTAGGAGTACATGATTATACTACAGATATGGACAGAGTTCACATGTGGTAAGACTCTTAACTCCCACCTCTGCAAAAAACCCCTAAATATGAAAACCAAACGATTCCAGATCAGTGAAGTATTATCGATAAAATCTTAAGTGAGGAAAGTGCAAATGATATCAGTGTTTGTTGCAGATACAGCCTCTACAGGAAGGAAAAACCAATGTGTTCACATGAGGAGGACACGGAGCTCATGTTCCTCTGTGTGTGCACGGGTGAAAAAGGATGCTGCGTGGGAAGATGTGAGGCTGTGAATTTATGACAGGGATGGGGTGTGATAGTGCGACTCCTGCCAGCATCCACTGTGTCTGGTAGCTCCCAAAGGCAGAGCAGATAGAATTAAAAAACAAAAAAACCTAACCCAAGCCACTAAACCAAACTAAATTCATTTCAATCGAATCTGTGGGTATTTCAGTATAACAGGAGTTTGAACCAAACAGACTGAAGCTTCACACTGAGACACCAGCTGAGCATATTTCATACTGAATTACAGCTCGAGCATGCTCTGTCATCTGAAAGCTCCACTTTGGTGGAGAGCTGGTCAGTGAGTTTTCCTGGAAATTTCTGTTAATTTGGACAAATTTGTGGGTCGCTTCCACTGGTTCCAGACAAATTTTTTGTGCCGCTTGTGAGCACTGCTTGTCTGAGCGTACACCAGAGGAGACGAAGTCACACTGCAGAGCAGGAACAGAACCATGAACTGCAGGCAAGCAGCTTCGCCAGGGGAATAAGGACTCACCCCTTTCACCTTGACCACTGTAGCTTTGCTGGTAAATGCAATGGTGGAAATTATACTGTAGAGAGGTCAATGAGTTTTCAGCACTTGTCAGGAGCCAATAGAGATGATGTGTGAAAAAGTAAATCTCACCTACAGCACCTCCTGTTGCTTTTACCAGCAGAGAATTACGGACTTTGAAATTCCCCAGTGTAGATAAAGCCAAAGCAGGGTCTTCCAATTTTGCTGACTTTCAATGACAGCTTGAAGTCTAATATCTTTTTGTCTTCATTCAAGAGACAGTGCAGAAGCTACTTACCACGGGTATCTTTCCCAGAAAAACCTAAGGGTAAAAGAACGGGGAGGAAGGGGAAACAAGGCTCTGAAGCCAAACAAATGAGTACGCTGAGATGGTAAGTGCTGAAGATCTGAGTAAAGGATTGGAAAACTTTCACCACCATCAGTGGCTCGGGAGCACTTTGCACCAATCAAGAGAAGGCCCTAAGTATTTACCAAGCTTTGATAGCATTTAATGCTCAAGATAAACTTCAGTCCTTCACAGTCCTGGAGAGATTAGCTCTTAAAATTCTGCCATAAATCTGAGGCAGCACAGCCTGAGACGTTGTTAGAATAACAGTATCAGTATTACCAAGTGCACCCAGCAAACAAAAAAGGACATTATAACCATATATAAAATAAAGACAGGTATAAAAAAGAAATATCCAGAGGTGAAGCAGGACAAGAAAACATAACAACAACAACAACAAGAAGAATCTGTATTGAGCACAGGTCAATGAAACAGGAACTGAGTGGAGAGAAGTGTTTGGAGAGTGGGTGAGTGAGTGAGTTGGGGGTGTCTTACCTCGGATTGGTGTACCTTCTGCAAAGAAAACAAAGAAAATAAGTGAAAAGACTGTAAAACCCCGAACATCTGGACTGCCTGTGGGAAAAGGACCTGAGTCAAGGAAGACAGTTCCCAGTAGGAAACTTCCTGCTCTACCTCATCTTAAAATATAGGGACAGACTAAAGAGGGTTCGGGTACTTAAGGTGGGGATGCCCTTTTTAAAGCAGTCCAATTCAGCTGGCTGTTGACAGAGCCTCCATGGCACTTGGCTTGAAGAGTCTTAAGACTGCCTCCATTTTGTTGCTAAGAATGCAAAGAAAGTCTTCAAGCTCTCAGCTAACATTACTGTTTGCTACTTGCAGAACATATGATGAACCTGCATTTATATTCATCATTCCTGGGGAAAAGGGTCGGCATTATGGCCGTGCTAGCCCAGACAGGGAAAGGGACATCAAGGTACCTTGCATCAGATTAAGAGTTGCAGGTTTGATCCCACCTTTGCTAGCAAATTCCCCGTTCCAAACTTAAGTTACTGGCACAGATGTGTGAGGAATTCAAGGCATGTCCTTATCAGGGCCTTCAGTTATCCTTCAGTGGCTCCGCACAGAGACTGAAGCCAGATGCTCTGCACTAAAGAAGGCCATGCTAGTACACAAGTGCAAGGGCTACCTCACGCAACTGCTTTGGAAGCCTGCCTAATGCCAGTGCAGGAGGGGGGTTGTATGGCGAGAGAAGAGTCCTGCTACACTTGCCTGTTGACTGCATCTCCCTTGGGTTATTTTTATTCAAACCCCCTCCAGTTGTCTCTAAGTGCCTAATGTAAGTCTTCTGCCTAGGCAGCTCTCACAGATGAGAGGAAGTGACATTGTGGCTGGTGAACCATGCTACAGTCAATGGTAAAACCACTGTCCCCGTTTGACCTCCTGAGGTTGCAACCATCTTCCTTTGAAAACACGGCAGGTCCTTTTGCTCACAGTGGCATTCAAACTTGTCACACAGCTTATCAAAGAAGGGGTTTTAGTTGGTTGGTTTTTACCCCAATCCTGAGAACAGGGCAGATTCCGCAATTACAAGTATTGCTTCTTACCAGGGAGAAATGCAAGAGCTTCTCTGCAATGGTAACAATGCTGTCATTCTGCAGCACCTCCCAGCAGGGCTTGTATAGCACATTACATGATAAATATCAGCCTTACACTCTCTCCTCTCCCACAGTGAGGTACAGCAGCATTATTACCCCCACTTTACAGATGGGGAAACCGAGGTAGAGGTGAAGCAACTTGCCCAAAGTCACAGAGGGAAGTCTGTGGCAGAGGCAAGAACAGCAGTCAAAGCCTCCTGCGTGCCAATCTTCTGCTTTAACCACCAGAAAACCCCTTCCTTTCTTATCCTTCAGCCCTGTTCATCCTTCTTGTGCTGTGGTTCAATCCTCCATTCTCAGGATAGAAGGTAAAAATATATAGATACTGATTACAGTTCACCTTTATTTTTCAAAGGATATGAGGGAAGAGAGGTATTATAGTGTTAGGATATTAGATTCTAGTTATATTCAGCTTCTAGTTAAGAGGTTAGGTTATTTGCTAGAGAAAAGTTAGCATCTAGTTAGGATTAGGAACTAGCTAAGGTTAATAAAGCAGGTTGGTTAGCTATCAGGACAAAGGTTGGAGAGACAGCGCTTGAAAGAGGAAGAGGTGGGGGGAGCGTGTACTTGGGCAGATCTCCACACAGGAGATGGCAGGAAGGTTTTAAAAAGCGAGCAAGAAACAAAGCAGCAAAGGGTTATAGTTCAATTCAGTGGAAATAAAAACAGCCTCTGATACATCCTTCTGTCTCAAAACTGGAGTGAAAATCTGCCATCTGTGGCACAAATCTGGAACAAGGCTAATGGGAAAAGGGTAGAGGAGGGGAAGAGACCCCAACATCACCCACTGCTATAAAGCTTCTTTGGCCTTGGCTAAGCCTGGCAATTTCCTGCAAAGGTTCACTCTGTTTGACAGGAGAAACACACTGAAGTTAGAGCTATGTAAGCATAGATACAACAGCAGCCGTTGCCTTCTTGTGTCATTGTAGGTTGGTTATTCCCTGTTCCCTCTAAGTATCAGTGCTGCCCCTGGAAATAGGTTGTCAGCACCTCTCAGAGGCAGACTGTCTTGGAGACAGTGCTCTTGGAAAGCAAGATAAGCCAAGCAATGCCACCTTGGTCTTTCCAATTCTAACTCTGACACACGGGACATAAAGGTGAGGAGGAGCAAAACATGTTTTGCAAGATGCCCCACACCAGGGATGGAGGGGACAGAATTTGAATCAAAATGAGATCAAGTAACTTGCAAGGAAAGAACAGTAGTTTCAATGGCGGCAGGGACACAGATGGTAGATTTTCACTGTTGGAGTTTCACATCTAACTAGCTTCATATTTAATATAGGGGCAGCAGGATGGTGCTAGAAGAGGGTATGAAATAGATTAATTATTCTGAAGAACTTTGACAAGTTCTCTAAGATTTGGTACGGGGTCATGGTGGTGGAGGGGAGGTACCCACATTCAATAGCTGGCTTGCCTGGTGTCCTAAACAATGCATGAGCAAATGCACAAGGCTAACCACTGTCCAGGGCAGAATAAGGGCACCAGCTTTGCAGGAAAACTAAAGGAGGAAGAACTCACACTGGATGCTGACTTTCTGAGCTGGTGAGCAAAAAAGCTGGTTCTGAGATGCCACATGCAAAGTATTCATATTGCCTTCCACAGGCTCCCAAGGATCTGAAGATCTCCCTATTCAGGGCAAATTTTAAGGCTGCATGAGCCCAGACGGCCAGCCTAGTGTTTAGCAGCAGAGGCAAAAGGCAGCTTAAAGGACCTGCCTCTGGATTATAAAGGACCAAGATGATGCCAGGCAGAATACCACGTGCAGGTGTCCCCCTCTGTCACAGAGGATCTGCTCTTCCACCATCCCTTCCTCTGACTTCCCACACAGCAAGCTGCCTACGGATTCTCCAAGCCTTGAAAACAGGGAGAGGAGGACAGTCACCATTGCCATGGCAATGACAGAAAACACATCCCCACCTTCTGTCAGGCCACGTGTGAGAACATGTGTGTCCTATGCTCCTCTCCCGAGGGCTGGAGAGAGCTTTCTATTCTAAACAAGCAAGCAATCATCACGGGTCTTCTGCAATTTTAAAATGCCGGATCCTGGCTGACAGCTGCAATTGCTACATCTCTAACAACAAAAGGGGACTTGACACACGGAGGAAATGTGACGTGAGTTCTGCAGACAGGCTCCTGGCTTCTCAAGGGACAGAGATGATCTGGAGGGGGGGCTTTTCCTTTGCTTAACCCTTTCCCATAGCCTGTGATTTACAGCACCAATTTGAAAATGTCGCACCCCCACCTGTCCCTTCTGAAAATGCCAATAACCCTGTTAGATGTGAAACTCCAAGACCTCCTGCAGGTGTGAACACAATTATCACAGTTCCAGGGTACAAGCTATTGTGTAATTGGGGAATTCCAGGACAACTGTTGCTAAGTTGCAAAAAAAAAAATCTATCCAATGTTAGGAGGTTCATATATAGCTGTTATCTCTTTATACAGATATATTAATTAGGATGATTATTATTCTTTTTGTAGCCTGCAATACCCCTGCAGAAATTCATTAAGAGGGCAGAATATCCCTACTGAAAGAGTTAGTAGAAGAAATGCACAGCATGCCTCTCAAGAAGCTGTTACAAAGGAATTAGTTTAAAGGGCAAGGGTACAAATCTGGACATTAGCAGGTTTGGGGTTTTTTGGTTTGATTTTTTTTTTTTAATTGAACAAACTTACCAAAGGTCTCTGAATGTTAAAAAAAGGTGAAAAAAAAGAAAAAAAAAGGAAAAAATAAGTTTGTTATAGCCAGTTATTTAGAAAACAGAAGACAACAACAAGACACAAAAGGTTTTAGTGTTTCTATGATGTAAGAAGGTGGCTGCAGGCTGCCTCCCGTTATCCCCCCTAGGTGGCACGGCTGAGCAAAGGACATTGGCTTCTACTTTAAATGTCCTGAGACTGCTCGCATCGGGGTTAAGCAGAAATATCCATTTCTCTTCCACCACCATGAGCAATTAGACAACCTGGGTCTCTAAGGCTGAGATGTTCATGTATGTCTAAGGGAAGCAGGAGCCTGGACAGAGGTTCTTCCCATGCTCCTTTGATTGACAATTCAGCTTTTCATTCAGTCAAAACCCCCAAGCATTAAATGATTTCCAGTTGCTTGGAAAGTTTATCTGGAGATGGAAAGGAGAAGAAGAAATACTGGATAGAGAAAACCCTCTATGATTAATGACATATCACCTGTTTCTCAATTATACTGAAGACCCATAAAATAATGGGTCCACGGGATGATGTGAATATAATGACCATGGTCTCGAAGGTCCATTTATATTGCCAGCAAAACATTCAGTTTTTTTAATATAAATGAGAACCAAATCTGGACACAGCTACCCAATTTTGCAGAGCTCTATGTATGACATTTCACTTGTACCTTTTAATGAGCTAATTTGCATGTTTGCCACTGACTCATATATTGATATAAATTCAGTTCTTAACACCCTTCGTAATAAAGCAGCATGGCTGCTATCCTGATGACTTTATCTCCAAGACAGAATCTGGGTGGCTGTCCTGTCCTGCTGCTCTCTCAGCCTGTCCCAGTCTCCATCAGGGAGCAATGCACAGCCAAGTCTTCAGAGACAACACAGTCGCTGGCTTCTATGCTAAGCCTATTAGCACGAAGCGCAGAGATGAAGTTGTGATTTAGTACCAGGGTCACTCCTCCTCCCTGCACTCCTGTTCACGGAGGGCTTGTCAAACACCCGTTAGTTGGGTGTAATTGTTTATCCCCAAGGAGCTAGGCTGGAGTCATACTGATGACCTGCGAGTGAAAGACACTGAAGCTCATTAGCAGTGTCCTGAAGCATCCAATGCCCTAACGTGTGCTAGTGCCACACTTCTGGCAGCAAAGTTTGTTTTCTGGAAAGATAAATGTATTAAATTAAGTTCTGACTTTAGCAGCACACGCATCATCAGCACTCAAACAGGCATCACCTTGCACATCACACTCAGGTTAGAAATACACACTTGAATCTGCTCTGCCTTGGTCTTAAAACAACTCCTTTCCACTGACTGAAATACTAACGCAGTACAGATGACCCTAATGTTCATGTGTGTTGCATTTTCACAGGCCTTTGCATCACAGAACATGCAACTTTTGAAAGGTCATAAAAGCAGATGAAATAGGGGAACTCAGAAGACTGTCCAGGAATCTGCGATCCCTTTCACACAAGCAACAGGTTTCCGCCCCTAAGGACAACAGGGATGCTTCAGGGTTTCCCCAGCTTACTAATTCAAAGCAGCTGTAAATGAGATTAATTCTCAGCAGGTATCTTCTGATTTATCAAAAAGGTCAAGGGTTCACTCTGAAGCTAACCAATTCACTGGAATAAAAATGCAGCACTCAGGTGGCTTTAAGGAAAACACCAGATCAAACCTAGTTAAGGAGCATAAAGGCATTCTAGCAAGATGATAAATGTATTAAAAATAATCTGCCTGTGCATTACTCACACTTCAGCTCATGGTCACAGAAGCATGATATAATTCTAGTTTACCTCTCATTATTTATGCTGAATGATTTTTTTTATTTGTATTTGCCTCAGCTGTTACGATAAAACAGGGAGGTCAATCTCATCTGTGTTTGTGGGATTCAACAATCCATTCTAATTCAACAAAGCAGTTTAAGTATCTGCTTGTAGATTTGCTTCACTGAATAAGGATGCATTTATGCAGGTGTATAAAAGCTACACTGAACTGGAACTACACTGAATCTTTTCCACTAGTGGCCCACAGAACTAAAAATCTTTATACAGCATCTTTGCCAAACAAAGCAAGAGAAAAACCAGGCAGTTACATTCTCTGATGTTCAGATCCAGCATTACAGTAGTCAGAACTGATTTCTTCAGAGCCAGCAGAGGTCTGGGCAGAAGTAGTCGACTATCGCTTGACTAGCTGACTTGTAAAATGTCTAACAGGAATAGAGCAACCCCAGTTGCTTCACTGAAGCCTCTGCTTTCCCTTTGCCTGCAACAATGCCATTCTTTCGCCAAAAAGACTCTTGAAAATGCTCCATCTCTCTTGGCCAAAGGAATGTTCTGAGTAGCTGAAGTGACACTGGTGCTTGCTAGGTCCAACCACACAGACACGTTTTCTCCAGGCTGGGTCAAAGCACTCAGTCTAAGCAGTATTTGAAAAGGATTATTTCTTGGGTTAGTTTTTTGTCAAAAAAGTAAATGAAGAAGCTTGTTTCATTTTTGCAGCTATCAGTGGAAGAGCTTTATCAATAGTATTAAAAAATAAATACACCTGTGCCCTCCTTGTACACAAACACACATTCTCACACAGTAAACTGGCAGATTCAACAAGTATAAAAACAGCTCCTGAAACGTGAACATTAAGAGATATCACATTGACACACACACAAAACAAACATAAAACAAACAAAAGAGACAGATGGACAAGCAGATGGGGAAAGACAGAAAACTGACAAGAGCCACGGAGCTGGGGTACATCTGTTCATGGAGATCCACTCCATGGGCACTGCCACTGAGCACCAAGGGGTCACTCCAGAATGCCCACAACTGCTCTGCAGCGATGACTGCAGGGACTTGAGGCCAGAGAGAACCTGCAAGAGTGTTCCTCAGTGCCAGCTTTGAGAGGCTCAATTTACACCAACAGGATCATGTTTTGACAGTCAGAGGCTGCCTGAGCTGTGGACCCTATACCAGCTGCATGTGGCCTAAAATGCCATGTCTGCTGTAGTGGTTTTCTTTCTTCCTTACCCAGTCTGAGGAAGAAACCCTCAGCTCCCATCCAGTCCCCAGTTCCCTCTGAGCTGAAAGAGCACCATTATCCAGTGAACTAGTTACTGCGTCTCCTGGACGGGAACCAGCTTCCCTGCTGTGATTCCCTTTATGTCAACTAGGCAGTAGGGAAGGCCAGGAGGATGGGCTGGAGGGGAAAATACTCCAATCACTCCCTGAGTGAGAACATGAGTCCCAAAACCAAAGAAAAGCTAATGCCCCAATCCACACCAGTGGTGCCCGTGTCAACCCTCTCTTCTGCTTCAGAAACCTCTGAGCAGTCTCTTCATGTCTCTGTCTAGGTCTCAATTCCTCTAGTCTCACGCAGAGACCTTACCTGATCTCAGTTGTTTTATTCTCCCATTGCTCGCGCTGGGGTCGACAGGCAGGAAGTCTTTAAACCAAGTGATCTCTGGGTCTGGGTTCCCACTGGCCGCACAGAGCATTGTGGCTGTTCGTGTCCGCTCCACCACTTTCAGCTGGGGCCCCATATCAATGTTTGGGAAGCCGGGAGGTAACTGGTCCTCTAGTGGTAGAGAACAAAGGAAGAGTGGTTAAACACATACAAGGAACTGGGGCAGCTGAAGGAGCTGTTCAGTGGAATACACCGAAGAAAGCATCAGGCAGACTTGCTGCCCAGTACGCTGTGCAATGCAATTTAAAACAAGGCTACAGTAAATCATCCAGAGATGGTTTGTGAAAACACATTATACAGGAAAATTTACCAGCTTGTCCATTTCGTGTGACTATGCTAACATCCCACATGAAGATTCTACATTTAAATGCAATCTATTAAAAAAAAAAAAAGACCCTAATAGTAATTTCAAAGTTTCTCCAGGTCTTGCACTGAATCCCTCTGTCAGGTAAGCGACTCGCACTTACTTGTTTTTACAGCAGAAGCTGTGCACACATATGGCAAAGATCGCTGCACTGCAGAGTACAGTCTATACAGTCTCATTTAAAAGGAGTGGTTCCTCTTCCCCCTCCAAACCCTACAGTACAAAACAAACTGCACAAGAGAAATAATGAAAGCAACTACGTGAAAAGGCCTGTCAAAGACACAGTGGAAACTAGGAGAGAAAGGAGAGGAAAATACCATCCAGCTGCAGGTACCAGAGGGGACACGCATAACAACAATAAGCCAAGTGCTGTCAGACAGGGTGTGATTTTTAGATTTATTAATTCAGAATGCTGCTGCCCTAGAAGAAGAGGGACATGGCACCAGCACCTAGAAGACAGGCTCAACTGAGCTTCCTGCTTCCTCTCAAACTTGCCTTTGCTTTCACTAATGAGGGTGAGGATGCTGACTAATTTGTGATAACTAATACAAAAGCCCAGTGCTTCCCCCATAATCTTTGTCACGACCTCCTAACTCATGTGGAAGAGAGCTGTCTTACGCTGGCTGTTACAGCTCAGGAACATGCCATTGTCTTCCCCCAGAAAATCAGTCTTTGGGAGAGGGCAGCCTGGAAGGAGGATGCAGGCACCAGGGTGAGACTTTGTAGGGATTCTCCATCATTTTAAATGAGGCATGTTGAGGAATCACAGCCTCGGGAATCTACGGTATTAAATCTATCCCAAAAGCAGGTCAGGGAACAGAAGGGAAATAACATAAAGGATTTTAAAAAGGTGGGATCTTTAAAAAAGTAACATACATCACAATCAGCCCCCCACTGAAACCAATGGGAGCTCTGACAATGGCAGCAGAGATGGGCTGGAAACCCTTGCCTTGGTTGGGAAACATCCCTGACAACTGCAAACACAGCAAGAGCTCATTTCCTACTGTTGGCACATTACGTATCAGAAGCAATGGAGCCAAACTACGTGTGGCTGAACCCAGAGACAGTGGAACAAGAGAGAAACCCAGTGGCCTTGCTATGGTGGGTGTCTTTTCCTGAATCGCCAGATCCCAGTACTGCTCTACGCGAGCTCCAAACACGCATGATTTGGGTAAGAGCTATTCCACACTGCTGTGCCTCACACTCAACTTCTAAAAATCTGTGAAGATCAGGAAGGCAGAGCTAAAGGTTTGTGCGGTGCTCTGATACCTGAAACTCTTGTCTAATACCGTTATTAGCAGCGTACAGCTACTGCAGAGAAGAAAAGGGTTTAAATGCCTCAATTGTGTGTTTAAAAATGTGCATTGTTTCCTTCCTCTGACCATTGTTGGAGAGTTATAAAGGATCTATTGTGACTCACTAGAGTGTGAAACGTATTAACCACACCTCTCCTCATATATCAAAGGAATCTGACCACAAACAAAAACATGTACCATTTTATGTACCGCTAAAGTAATACAGATCTCCTAGTATGGACAAACTTACAGTTGTATAAAGGCATAGTCATTTCAGTGCATCTGAAGCACCTCTAAACCAGGGTATTGCATTCCGAATAGAAACATAAACATCTTTAACTAGGGACTGAACCAAACCTTTGAGTTCTCAGTTCACCAGGCTGTGCTGGGGTCTTGTAGGAGTCTCCAAACAGTGTGTGCTCTCACAGATCACGTGTGCTGCAAAACCCTAGCCCCCCCCGCCAAGAGTGAGCTCAGGACAGAGGGGCCCTGGGAATTGCTTTGCCTTTGCAGAGCTTTCAGCCAGGCTTTTAATGTCTTCTCTTCCTTTCTGCTATTTAACCAGGCGGTGGTGTGTTGTTAAGGAGCCACGGAGCTGCTGCCGCATTGGCTGCAGATGACATCATTATTGATTACCGCTTTTATCCTGCTCCCTGGTGATGCTACTCCACCTGGCTCAAACCTGTGTCCGTTAATTTCATGAACCAATTAATCCACAGAGAGAATAGCCCTCTTGACTTGCAGGGTATGTGCGTGAGTGTGTGTGCGCACGTGCGCGTGTGTGTGTTGGGGGAGGCCTGGTACAACTATTATTACTGAGTGTTTCTAATTAAACAAAAATGTTAATCTTGCAGCACAATGTGCAGAATTCCTCTGAGTTTAATTAAAACAACTGCAACTAGAGGCGTGATCAGATTTGAGGATCAGATCAGTGGAGGAAGCATCTCTGAACATCACATATTGCACTGATTCAAGTGCTCAGATTTCCTTCCTGCCAGGAAAGTGAAACTGCCTTCATCCCCTAACAATTGGATTCCCTGAAATAATGCAATTACAACCTCAACTCAATCCCCACAAAACATGCACACACATGCCCTGCCACCCTCGCCATCAATCCCCGAACACCAGCCCAAACCTGTTACCAAATAAATAAATAAGGGATGGTTTGGATTGTGAATTTTCTTTCTAAAAGCAGCCCAGGCAACTGCAAGAACAAAGAATCAAGATGCAAGCTGAAGATGCTTCAAGGGCACATCTGGGCAGCTGCCTGCTGTTGAAAATCATGCTAGCTTATGCAGGCAAATGTTTTCACGTGTTGCACTTGCCATATTAACAGAGCATCACGAAAACCCCATTCATACCTGCTCTTAGACTGAGTTGTTTAAAGGCCTCCCCGATGAAAAGCTAGTGAATTATCTTAAGGCCACTGAACAAAGTAGGGTGAGAAAGAATAGGGGAGGAGGGATGCAGGGAGGCAGGGAGAACAGAGAAGAGCACTTCAGCATTCATTTATAATAAATCCTACCAGAGGACATGCTCTGTGCTGGGGAACATGCTCCGAACCAACCTGGGCGCATGCGCTGACACACACAGAGTCATACAGTAAAAGCAAGGGTCGCCAGCTACAGCAAAGGGAGACACCGGTGCTCGCTGTCTCGTTGTCGCTCTAGAAGGTGGCAGCTCTGTGTTTAGATAATTAGCTGTGCTAGAAATGAGGATGATAAAGGAAGATAAAGCGGGTGTTGCTGCTGCTCTTTTTCCCGCAGGATGTGCACAGTTGTTTAATAATTTAGAGAAGGAGGGTGTGAGCACATACAGACACGCTATGTCTTGAATGCAGAAAGCCACAATGAGGATGCTGCTGGAGTAACTTCTCGCTCTTCTCTGGAGTGGCCCAGCTCATGGATGCTGGCTGATCTCTAAGCAGTCAACTATCCTCGCTTCACGGTGGAAGAACCAAGAACAGAGAGAGGAAGCAGCTTGAGTGACACTAGTTTTAAGCAGAATCAGGATCAAAATCCAGCACTCCTGAAACTTATCCCTGTTCTTTTCATTAAGTTTATGAACACTTACAGCTGCCCCCTCCCCAACAGGTATCCTGGCATTATGCACCTTGTGAAATTACATTGACAAGTTATTTCCATCAATGTGTATGTACCTGTGTCTTAGTTAACTGTTCTTTCCAAAGACAATTTTAATACATGGAGGAGTCTCGGTAACATGCTTTGTCTGTTGATTCCATTTATTTTGATCTGAAAGTTTTATTATGAAAATAATAATAGCTTAACAATGTTATTAAAAATTTGCAGGCTTATAGACAATAAATACACACTTAGATATGTGTGTTGGACCCCGTAACAGTGCAGGCAATACACTGCCATCCCTGCACTAATGTATCCCTATGTACCCTCCTTATAAAGGCATCTGAGTTAAAATCACTCTGACATTATTCATAAGCTACAGAACTGATCTGCTTTCAACATGGCCTGATTTTCAGGTCACTATAAGGAAAGCAAAACAAGTCAAGTTTGAAGAAAGTCTGCCAAGAATTTTTCAAGTGGCAAGGTAACATTTCAGAGGGGCCAGCTTCTCTTTAGTATGTGCTCCTGTGGGACTCGATGCTTTCTGCTGAGCATCTAGAACTGATTTTTATTTACCTTTTGCTGATCTAAAGCCAACAATTACAAAAAACAACAAAACAGCAGGGATCTTGCTAGAACTTTATACATGCCCACACCAGATGTCCTCTTGGAGTAGGAAATATGTGAGGAAAATTTCAGGCCAGAATTGTTAAGAGAAATGTACGAACACTTCATAAAAAAAGAATCAACAGGGAATCACTAGAAAGAAGTTCTGAAAGTCTGTCCATAGCAGCCTGAATCATACTCTGGCAGTAAGTACCACAGACCTTACATTCTAATATCCAGTTTTCCTCAATCTTCCAGAATGCAGTAATCCTCAGGAAAAGATAGCATTGGCCAGTATGCAGCAAGCGATATATCAGGGCACAGTAAATTTTGTTCCATTACATTTAACTGGACCAAGCACTG
This sequence comes from Fulmarus glacialis, assembly GCF_000690835.1. Classification (NCBI taxonomy): domain Eukaryota; kingdom Metazoa; phylum Chordata; class Aves; order Procellariiformes; family Procellariidae; genus Fulmarus; species Fulmarus glacialis. Next base: position 5,376 of record NW_009233488.1, on the reverse strand, counting down.
GTTTTTATGGGATCATGCTGCATTTACTAACGACTCACAAAGGGTAACCTCCACGGAACTCTCTCTATCAGCTTCAACAGAGCAAAGAACTAAGCCCGTCTGGCCTATGCTTGAAACCCAGCCTGTGCCTCCCAGCAGCGGAGGCAATGCAGGCAGAAAGTTGCAGCCAGGCCCCCCTGTACTCTCAGCCCACTCAGCTGCTGACAGCGTAGGACAATCCTTTGCAGCACGAGAATCTCTGTCTCAGGCTACTAAAGAAGTGGAGGGAAAGTGTAATCTGTATACAGGAAGCAATAATAATAATAATAAAAATGATGTATATCTTTCCTGGGAGTGTGGAGCTTAGAGAAACTGCACCAACTGGGAGCTGGGGTGCCTGTGCCCTCTAGCTTCCTTTCTGTGTCAGTTATAATGAAAAATGACAGCGGCTGGAGTCAACAATAACTGGAAAATGCTTCCCAAAACCACTTTCTCTCCTTTTCTTTGGGCTCTGCAGGAAGCAGGTTTGCAGGCACTATGTCTAGCCAGCTGTGGAAAGAACAGCACGTCTCCACAGCCCTATCAAAACCTAGATCCCTTGAGAAACAGAGCAGGAAGGACAAACAAGCCAGCAGAGCTGGTGTTAAGAGACTTTGTATAAGTTGAATGCTGTCCATCATAAGCTCTGCTTCTCAGAAGCTCCCAAAGGTTTCCTCTCCTGCAGCTTCCTGTTTTTAAGTGAATGCATGTGGATTTCTATCAGGGTCTGATCCAGGAGTAGTCATGTGCATAGGCAAAAAGGGGTTTACTCTCAACCCCTTCAGCAGCTGCATCTAGTAGGGAAGAATGTATTATCTGTTTCTCTTCTGTTCATGAGGCTGTCTCGACTGGTGTTGAGGAAATCCCATAACTGTTCATGCACGTGTACAGCATGAAGGTACCCACATGTATTTCTAACAGTGATTACAACAGCACAGCCAACAGGCTGCAGAATTACTACAAAGCCCGTCCTGCAGAGTTTGTGACAGCTGGGGCCCAGGTTTCCATACGTCACAGCATACCAAGGTACCAGCTTCCGCAAATGACAGCTCACATTCATCTCCAAGCTGTGGAGCAGCCCCCATCTTTATGCTAAGGATTAGTTCTGAAAGTGAGAGAAGAGAGACGGAAAGGAGGAGGAGGCCTTGCAAGGAAAGATAGAGAAAAGACAAACAGGAGAGTGGGTGAATGCAGAAGCAGGGAGGAAAAAGAGAGGAGTAGATGCCAGCGTGCTAACATTGTGGAGATTAGTGGATTTGTGCTTGGTCCTTTTAACTTTCCCAGTGGAAAAGTTTCCCATTAAAAATGCGGATAAAGAGGAGACAATCTTTGCTGTGTGAAAGCTAAGGAAAGATTAGGATGGGAAAGAGAGGGTATGCTATAAAAACTGCTTCCTTGATGCTCTTCAACAACATCTTGGCCCAGGCCTGCAGCTAATTACTGCTCCCCCAAATTTCGTGAACTGGGTACCCTAGCTGCTCTTGCATAGTCAGTTAACAAAGCTACCAAACAAGGTCCTGTTAGGCAAACAGAATAGGAGTGCTTGTGAAAGCAGCACAACACAGGAGCAAAGCACACAGTAATAATGTTCTGGTGGGATGAGCAAAGTGCATAATTAGTCAGGCAGTGGGGAGATGTAGCTCCTGTTCTGTCATCTGTCTCTCTAGTTGACATGTGTATGATGCCGATACCGGAAGGAAGAGCTGCAAAAAGACATGTACGAAGAACTTCGGTCCCTAAGGACAGTTACTGAGCTCAGCTCGTCATTTCCCATACACTGCAGCTTTCTTTTGGTGGAGAGTGCCTAAAAAACGCAGTGAGAATCCAGGCAGTTTGTGAGGGTAGCAGCTGGAGGACAACCTTCTCTCTTGTCACTGCTTCTAACTAAATTCAAGGGGTAGAAATTTTGAGTATGACTGCAGGGGCACTTCTCCCAGACTGTCACAGCTCCCAGGGAATATATGGGAATCAGTGTGAAGAATAAGGCTCCCAGCCCTCTGGGATAACCAGCTAGACATACTCTTGTCATAAAGTGCTGTTCCAATCTCCTGACAGATACATCCCACCACGTACTGCTAATAGAAGGTTAAATGCCATGCCAGGCAAAGGAGCTACACAAAGATTTAAGTGCACCTACCATGGGCCTACACGCTCAAAGGCAGCCAACATTTTGACAACACAGAGCCTGCCAGGTGGGCAGCAGAAGGGATATTCCCCGCTACAAGGGAAGGTCAAGGGCTTTGCCATGTGCCCTTTATGTCTGGTCTTTATTTACTGCTGTACGTTGGGGATTTGCACACAAATTTCACTCTGCACTATTAGGGATGTGCTCACTCTCTGTTCAAACAAAAGGATTTGAGATGCTCTTGGAGAGAACACTGAAATTGCTGAAGAAAAGGCAAGTGGTGTACAGGCAGAGCTACCACTTGGCCTCATAAGGACCACACACTGCCTGGAGCACCTAAAACTGCTGTTAGCAATGCTCACTGCAGAAATAATGGCTCTTCCTGCAAGTGCCCCTACTCAAAAGCCCGTGGCTCTTCTATAGCATCTCCTGCTGATGGCTTCATCAACAGCCGATGCTCCCAAGCTAAACTCCCTTCAGGAGCTCTCAGGCAGTTATCCACCTCACCCTTTTTGCCAGGATCACTTGCACTGCCCTGTGGTTTGAACAGAGACCACCACGCATCTTTTCCCCTAAAATGGGTCAGTTTTAGCAAGCAGCCTAACAGTGTAAAATAGAAATTTTACAGATCTCCAGGGTAATTACAGTAAACATCCAGAGGCATCCACAGCAACAGCATATTGTTCCCTCCCACACATCAAGTTCAGGGACCATACTTCAAACAGATGACATGTTAACATCCTCTATAGTGGAGACAAGTGAAAAAAAGAACTAGAACAAAATGGAGAGGGGAACTGTTTTCTTAGAGAGTGCATGAAGCAAAGGACCTCTGGAAAGAGGGAAGATGCCCAGAAGAAGGGCAAAATAGGTATCTTGCACAAGGGAAGAGGCTGGCATTGCTACCAATGGCGTGAAAGCCCATGCAGGTGCATAATCATCTTAGCCTCAGTCCATTAAGTGATTCCTCAATTGAGAAGGTTTTCTTGGGTGTCTGGGTGAATGGTGCCACGTTTCTGAGGAGAATGATGGTCCTGCTCATAAACCTGGAGAAGGAATCTTTATTGGAGGGGAGGGAATATCATAGAGTCATAGGATAATTCAGGTTGGAAGGAACCTCAGCACATCATCCAGTCAAACCTCCTCAAGTGGTCCAGTTTTAGCTTTGTTTCTTACATAGCAATTTTATGACTCTCCGGGATAATAACAGCAAACAGATCTGACAGGTCAGAACAAACCGAAAAAAGGAGGACTTCGTGCCTTGGCCATATGTTTTTTGATAGCCTTCCCACTCATCTCAAGGAAGGGAGAAGCTGAAGAGTCCCTTCTCCCCTGTGACACTGACACATGGCAGGCAGACATGCTCTTTACCTCGGAGGACGGTGAGCTTGGCATGGACGGTGACCTCCCCATGAGGGTTTTGAGCAACACACTCATAAATGTTCTCATCCCGAGGAGTCCGGAGGGGCTGGATCCTCAAAACAGCACCTGCACTTTCATCAAATTCAATTGTCTGGGGGATAA
>NW_009233488.1:0-1655 GCF_000690835.1 Fulmarus glacialis | reverse complement strand
TTCTAAAGGAGGCAGCAGCATATATACAAGCACGCACACTCACAAACACACTTTAGCAGCTGCCCCACAATCCCCTATATATAACCAACATAGTCAACTTGCCTCTCCACTGACCTCAAGGTGACAGAGAACTGTCCCATGCCAAGCCCCGTCCCTGACCACTGACCCACCGAAACTGCTTGTACATATCAAATGCTCTGAAAGAATGAGCCATGGTGACGGTGTGTGTGGGGTGGGTGTTCAGACTACAACTGTGATGAAGGAGGAGGAAACGGACCAAATGAAAACAAAATAAAAATGAACCCCTGCCTTGTTCCTCCATCTGCATGGGCAGCTGACACCACAAAGCTCCTCTCAGCACACAGCTGTCTGGCAGGGCTGAGTCCCACAGCAAATTCCACAGGATGACCTCCTAGTCCTTGTTCCTCCACTCTCATTTCTATCTAAACAATGCCAATTGCTTGGGTCTGGTTGCCAGCAACTGTAATGCTTACTGCTGGCTGTCCCAGGGTTAAAATAATGAGCCATGGATGGGTATGAAAGGTGCATTTACAGAGCTGAAGAAGTACCAGCTTAGTTGGGGTTTCTCAGGGAAGGAAGAACGCAGCTTTATATCATATCCCAGGAGGGGAAAAAACCCAACAAAACAAAAGAAAAAACTCCAATAACGTAAGTAAGCCAAGTTCTCTCTCGCTTTGGAACAAACCCAGCTGTTGACATGGCCAAGAGCTTGCATTTCACTCCTTCTGCTGTTAAAACTCCTCCCCTTCCAAACCTCCCTTTATTATCGGGTCTGAGAATGGCCAAAGAAGAGCACTAGCTGCTTTGCGTCAGTCTCTCTCTCTTTATACACACACAGATACAAATTTCAAGGACATCTCTTACCTCAAACCTCTGAGAGTTCACTTTCTTCCCTTTCTTATTCCAGGTGACCCGTGGCTTTGGGTCTCCAGTTGCTTGGCATACAAAGGAGGCCACCCCTCCTGACACACCAATTTGGTCCACAGGTTTTTTAATGAACACAGGGGGACCTTTAAGAAAAAAAGAAGTATCATCATTGGCACATGGAAAGACAAACTCTAATAAACACTGTTTGTAATTAATAGCAGCATTATCACTGCTATTCTCTAATCATCCCAGATGAAATTAAACCTCTTGGTCTTTTAGGAACAAACAGTCTTTACCTCCATTTTACATACGAAGAAGCTACAGCACAAAATGACTAAGGGCCTGATCCTACAAAGAGATTTCATTGCAAGGATGTTGCAAAGCCTCTTTTACTTCTGAAAAGTGGACTTTTAAACTGTTTTGCACAGGAGAAATTGCCCTTGCAATGCCCATCTAATGATCATAACCAAAAGCTGATAGAGCTGAAAACAACATCTAGAAACACTGAATTGCACTCCCTGGATCCTAGCAGATGACCAAAACACCAAGGAATGGGGGAGATTTATACGAACATACCCAAGGCAGGGGTAAAAGGTGGGAGGACCATGAAATAAATGGAGCAGGCACTTGGCACATAGAGATCTTGAGGATGATGGTGTGAAACAGGCTGATGCCAGTGGCTTGTCGTGGTTTAACCCCAATTGGCAACTAAGCACCACGCAACTGCTCGCTCACCCTCCCCCCCTCGGTGGGATAGGGGAGAGAAT
>NW_009233487.1:0-3545 GCF_000690835.1 Fulmarus glacialis | reverse complement strand
TAAATATTTTTTTTCAAGGTTTTCATACGCATTCATCATTGTACCAAGCTACAAAAACCATCCCAATCTATTTTGTCGCAAGATAGATAGATAAAATCAGCTGGAAAAAACCTATTTCTTTTTCCTAAATACATTTTATTTTGTTATCTTGTTTCACAGAAATCTACAATTGATCACAAACCAAAGAAATTTTCCTGTTTCACCTTCACTGCACTATAAGAAATCTAGAATGCTCTAGCTGGTTTGCTTTTCTTTTCTCCTAAGTTTTCTTTTCATATGATTCCCTCCCTGGCTATGACATGCCAGAGAGTACTTGCTGAGGCATCAGCAAAGTAGGAAGTTAATGCCACTTTCCTTTCCCAAGGAAAAATTCAGAAAAAAAGAAGAAAAAAGAAAGCCAAAAGAGGCCACAAATTGAGAACTGTTAGATTATAGAAGTTATTTGGGTGTGTACTCATAGATTTTTTGACCATAAGTGTTCACTGTCTTAATCTATCCTGACTTCTTATACAACCAAGCCCATTGGAATTTCATCTGAAAATTCCTCCATCATATTCATAGCTTTGCAATGAGACAGAGAATTTTCAGTGAAAAACTGGTTTTCTTGGGTTAAAGACTTCACATGAGAGAGAATCCTACACATCGAAGGGTAAATTGTTCTATTGATTAAAAACCATAACTATTAAAAAATTGCCTTTTAGATCTATTCTAAATTTATCTAGCTTTGCTTTCTACTCACTGGATCTTAGAAACCTTTTCCTTATTACAGTGAAAAATGTGTATCTTAGAAAGTTTTTTTTCATGTTAGATACTAACAGAGTGTAATCAGTCTGTCTTTTAAGGCTTAAATAAATTGATCATCTTAAGTTTTTTGCTCCAAATCAGTTTTCTAAATCTCAATAATTTTTCATCTGTTGCTTCAAATATTTCCTTTTTTTGGAGAATTCATTTATTATTTAGATCCTAGAATGGTGCAAAGTTTTAAAAAATTATTGTGACACAGTCACCTCTTCTCAGTCATTTATAATTGAGGACTTAAGTAAATCACTAGTTTCCCCATGAATTTCCATAGATTTGTGGTCAAATTGCCTTTCTAGGTATAGGGATATGCTACTTGTGTTTCCATGTCTACATCATAATAAAACTGATCTTCAACATCTGACAAACATACTAAAAGAAAACCAAAAAAATACATAAAATAAAATTCCAGTATTAACAGAAACAGAAAATCACTAATGAAATAATAATTTAAGTAATAACTTAAAACAATAATTTTTAAAATTAAACAAACCAAAATAAATTATGATAAAAACCCTTTCTGCAACCTGTTCAAAATAACAATTTTACTCTGGGGAATGCACATAACTTTAATGCTTACACAGTGCTATGTGTCTGCTTACCCACATATAAATATATATGTATATACACACACACATTTTTATATAAATATATATCATGTACCTGGAAAAGATTTAATGCTATGAAAACTTATACTATCATTTAACATGCATTATGTTAATAAATTTTGAAACTTGCAGAGGGAGGCATATTCCAAAAGTTCAATGAATCATTCAATTTCCAGATGTACTTCCTCCGTGTATCTGTAGATTCCTAGTGTCATGCTGTCAAACTCTGGAAGGTTCTGTTAGAATTAAACACTCCATCTCAGGCTTTAACACAGGATGGAAAGCTTATCTAACCTGACAGTACTCTAGAAATAATCATTCTGACTTGTCAAAGACGGTACATGCCAGGATCTTTACATTATTTAGAAATAAAGGAAGTTAAAGAAAAAAAAAAAAAAAAGGGGGAAAAAAAAAAGAAATCTTATAAAGCCCTATGGTTAAAATTGAACTGTGGCAAAGGAGAGAGATGTAAACCAAAACAGAAACAAAAAATGCACATAATCTCATAATATACATAATTTATGACTCAGAGTTTAGCTTTAACCCTTAGCTACATCTAGAATCCTATTCAAATTGAAGGAGTAAATGATGAAGAAAGATGATATGTCTCAGCAATATTTGTCAGTGAGGGGTAGTTTATTATCTGTTAACTGGTTGTAGGTGCCTTTGCAGAAGCAGCCTACAGTTGACTATGGGCATCTAAAATATTTTTCAGAGCTGAAAAAGCTTGGCCTATTCAATTGTTTATAATACATTTAGTGAAAAATGTTGTGTGAATTTTAAAATTTTTAAAACCTCATCTTAAATTAAATTTATTTTAAAGAAGGTTATTAACCTTCAGAAATGTTAGCTTGAGCATTCTTCACATCTGGAATAGCTCACCCAGACCTATCAGTGGCTTTTAAGCCCATTAAATAAAATAAAAATTGGCTACATCAGTACAGTCAAACTAATACTTGCAAATTTAACTCTTGTTTCTGTTTATAACTTGTTTATCAAGGGTTTCTAATTTTACAAGTTTATTTGTCTAATGCCTTTGTGTATATATAAACTGCCTAGTTTCTGTGAACATCTGTAATATGAGTGAGAGAAATTTTTGTGTTAAATTCACAGCAAACATGAAAAGAAATTCGGAATAGTTTTTAAAGACTAAATCCAGTCAATAATTATTCTGTCTGTATGATGACCCATGGCAAACTCCAGTAATTCTGCAAGGTCTGAGAAGGTCTGTCTCTAGACTGCATCCAGATCTTGCATACTTTGGGGCTTCCTTTTAAAGACTCTTTTTGAAATTGCAATAAAAAATACCCATTAATTATCTGGCCTCACCAGTATGGATGCAATATCACACACTTGAGGAAAAGAAAAAAAGGCATAGGTCAAAAACAGCATTACAGGGTAGGCAAGGCTGAGAAATGTCTGTAATTTAAATGAGTAGAGAATAGACATAAATACACTTTCCATCCACTCTCAGATAAAAGCCATTTTGCAACTCACAGTTCTTGGAAATAAAATGTTATTGTTACTGTTATTGCTGGAGGGTCGGGATGGTGGTGTTCTTTATCATTCCATTCCATTCCAAAGGAGCCTTGTTTTGGGAGTCTTAAATTTTCTATGCTTACCAAAGATGCATCTTTAAAATGGAAGCAGATTAGTGAAGTCATTCCTCACATACTCTTAACATAGTCTGAGTAACACCATCCCTAATCAGGGAAAGCCCTCATTGATCCTCTTTATATTTTAGTACTTCAATGCAGAGATACTGTATAGGACACATACAGTTGTTTCTTTCCCACTGGCAGTGATCCAGCAATATGTGTCTAATGCCATTTTCAATGTCATAGGGCTGGGCTGGTCCTCAGCTGCTGATCCAGAACGATTTGGGTTTTTCATAGGCTCATGCCCTATTTCCAGTTCTGTGTTGAGGTTTTAGATACCTTAAAACATTTAAATTGGCACCTGAATCACTGCTTTTGCACTAACTTCCAAGTCTTTTGGGTTATAAATTTATACTTTTTTTTCCCCTGTGTTATGCAGCACAGATACAACTGGGGGTCTCTTACCGTACAACTTAGATTTCTAGGCATTTTGGTAATACCAGAACAAATTATTATTATTAATAATAAAAAAGAAAATTAT
>NW_009233486.1:2235-9225 GCF_000690835.1 Fulmarus glacialis | reverse complement strand
CTTAATGATTCTATGATTCTATAATTCTCCTGCTGCTCCCAGAGCCCCAGGGAAGGGGGAAACAGGGCAAACGTTAGTGTGCCACCACCTAGCAGAGGAGAGTATTTGGGGCCCATCTATGTGAGTGTTGAGGAGTTGGAAACAGATGCTGTTTCTCCTTGAATTAACAGTGCTGGTAATGTGATATGTTAGATCAACTATTTTATAATAAAATGGGAACTGAAAAAAGAAATCGATTTCCAGCTCAGCAGCCCCACAGTGGAACCACGCACACAGGCGAGAGGGGCTCCAGGAGCCGGAGCCTGGCCACCTGACTTCATTCCCTTCCTTGCCTTTGCGGTGAGAGTCCATCCATTTTTGCTGGCAGCCTGGGGTGAGTGGGAATGTTTCCTGCTCTGCACATTGCTTTCCCACCTTTGACTCAAATTCAGAATATTTGGGGGCTGTAATTAACACCAGCCATTTTTTGCAGACTGCTGTAGTTGCAGACTAGCGATGGGTATTACCTCGTCAGCAAAGCCAAATCGCCTTGTTCCAGAGACTCGTAACCCCACAGCCAAGTGAACAGGATGGGAAAAGTATGTCATCTAGCAAACTAGCATGAAATGCTGATACTGGCAGCTTTGGTAAGCTGGTACTCACAAGTGAACTCTGAACCAAGACAGGAGGTACTATATATTTACCCAAGTGCATATTTACACACATATATATATAAAAAAAAAATCACATGCATCCTCCTCCAGTTGACCACACAGTAAACTCTGGCAGAGGGAGGAGAGCAGGACTGCTGCTAAAGGTGAAGCCATATGAACATTACAGACTTCTAGTAATCTAATACTTAGTGTTTTATTTTTAATTAGCTCACTGTTTTATATGAATCTTCATTTAATTAGACCAAACCAGCAGTAACCAAGCCCCTTACGTGACCTTTTTGTCCACAGCTCACCCCGCTGCCACAGGAAGGTTTTCCTGGGAATCTCAGTGCCTTTTGGTGGTGAAACTTTGCAAACTGAAATGAAGGTGAAGGGAAATGAGCTCTGAGAAGTCCCACGAGGCACAGCTGCATGGCCATGTGCGGGAGTACCAGTCGGGGATTTAGGCTGCGGTAGGTGCATTTCAGGGACGCTTTTCCCCAAGCCCATGCTCATGGTGCTCTTCTCTGAGCCCATGCTCACCCAAACGGTGCATTTTTTATGGACGCTTGTATTTCAGTAATGAAGCCTAGGAAGCTGCCTGAAGTGGGGATGGCACAGGAGAGCTATTTTCTGCCAGTTTTCTGACTGCCTCGTGCTCCCAAGGCTGTCTTCAGGTTGGTTGGGAGGGCTGGGGCAAGACGTGGTGGCAATGCTCGTGGGGCTGGCAGGGACAATGGCGCGGTGCTCTGCCCTTCTCTGCCCCTTCTCTCCCACGGTGGCACTTCTGTCATCGCGTCCCTTACTGAGCCCTTCTCTCCAGGAGTCACTGCTGTGTGGGTTCACATGTATTACTAACTTATTCCCTGAGACTCTAATTCAGGATAAAAGTCCCTAGATAATACAGGCAAGAAACGCTCCTGTCCTTACCCATATGTTCCTTTCTTCTCTACAATATCAACACAGCCGTGCTTTGAAGTCTTCTCTTCTGGGCCTTGCTGTCTGTGTTGCTCTGCAGAGCATAGGGGAGAGAAAAGCTTTAATATTTTGTGGCGGGGGTGCAGAGATGGGGGAGAGAGAGGAAGGTTAAAAGACTCTGACAATAGGCAAGGATTTCGAAATAATATCTTTTCACGCTTGGTTAGAGTGAGACTTCAGTCATGGTTATTATACATAATGATGTAACTGTAATTGCTTCTCTGTACAATGGTATTAAATTAAATTCACAAAATGTCAAGGTCCTTTGCATTTAAGTACAATTCAGCAAGGGGTTTAATCATAGAATCATAGAGTGGTTTAGGTGGAAAAGACCTTTAAGATCATCTAGTCCAACCATAAACCTAGCACTGCCAAGTCCACCACTAAACCATGTCCCTAAGCGACACATCTACACGTCTTTTAAATACCTCCAGGGATGGAACCACTTCCCTGGGCAGCCTGTTCCAATGCTTGACAACCCTTTCAGTGAAGAAATTTTTCCTAATGTCCAATCTAAACCTCCCCTGGTGCAACTTGAGGCCATTTCCTCTTGTCTTATCACTTGTTACTTGGGAGAAGAGACCGACCCCCACCTCGCTACAACCTCCTTTCAGGTAGTTGAAATTTTTTACAATGAGGGTGGTGAGGCACTGGAACAGCTTGCCCAGAGAAGTTGTGGATGCCCCATCATTGGAAGTGTTCAAGATCAGGTTGGACGAGACTTTGAGCAATGTGATCTAGTGAAAGATGCCCTTGTCCATGGCAGGGGGGTTGAACTAGATGATCTTTAATGTCCCTTTGACTCCAAATAATTTTACGATTCTATCCACTCTGTGAAAGGGTCTGCAAGCGTGTCAGTGCTGATGGGCAGCAGCAGCGGGTCATGCAGGGTATGCATAAGAAAGACAGCTTTCTGCTCTTTTGCTATAAATATTGTGTGAAAAACCAAACACAAAGAAGTGAAAGGGTGGGAAAAAATTCTCTCTTCATGCTCTTCTTCTCCATGCCCTTTGCAAAGCCCTTTTGGCTAAGCCATGCCGAAGGGAGCTGCCGTTGCCATGCCAGGGCTGATCGTCCGGCACCTCCCAGAGATGCTGGGCAGGAGCGATGGCTCTGGCAGGAGCGAGTGCCCGGTGCCTGTGTGCTGCGAGAAACGCGCTTTCCCGGCGGTGGGTGAGTAGCAGGCGGTGGCAGGGCATGGGGAGGCTGTTAACAAGCTCTGCCTGCTGCTGCCCGCCCACCTTTTTTCCTGATTAAGTCTTCAAGTGTAAAGTAATGTGAGGTGAGGGAGCATAGTCCCATGAAATTACCTTTCCATTAAAATCTTTGTCATAAATGAGAGGGAAGGTGGTTAATTCAAAGCAAAGGTGAATGAGATAAATTTACTGTAAATCTCTCCTGAGCTGCCCCTTTGCTTAAGTTTTGAGCCTGCAGCAGCACATTATGTACCCTGTAGCACTGAAGGCTTTTGATCTGGTAGGTCAACACTTCTTTCCCTTTGAGCCAACGCTACAATGAATTGCTTCATCTTCCTCGGCGGGAATGCACGCATCACACTGAACTGGCCTCCCACAAAAACTTGCACTATTGATCTAATTTATGAATGAGGCCCTTGATTAAATTACCGTTAATGGATACTGGGTATGAAGCAGCGGCAAATGGCAGGAGGTTTATTAGAGTGGGGGGTTCTGAACTATTGAATGACTTTTATTGTGCTTGCAGCCAACACTGCACTCATCACTTGGCAGCTGCGGCTGGGGCCACCGAGGCCAGGGAGCTGGGAAGTCCCTGTGACGCTGCAAGCAGAGGTGTTGGGCCGGGGCATCAGCGTGTGCGGAGGCAGCACCCTTGGGAAGCTGTCCGCTTCCCGGGTGGCAATGTCCGGGTCCGAGCTTGCTGTCGAGGATGGGACTTACATGCCATGGGACTCGGCTGGGTCCCGGGGGCAGGGAAACTCAGTTTCCCCCACACCTCTGCCGCTGACCTGAGGGTTTGTCCTAGTGCTTCTGCCGTAACTGCTCTGAAGACATTTATTTCTGGCAGCGGCATCCCCTTGGCTGGGAGAACTGCTGCCTCCCTGTTTCTTGCTCGGGAGAAGCTGGCTTTTCCCTTTGCTGAGCCACAGCCTGTGGTTTTCCCTGGCTCATCAGCAGTGTTCTGCAAAATCCTGTGTTGCTGGAGGCTGCAGCGAGCGAGGAAGTTGTCGGGAAGCACAGAGAGCAATTCCTGCCCCAGCCCACGCGGCATGGCTTGCCCCAGCCGCTGCCCGAGGAGGTTTTGGTGCAGGCAGCTCATCTGCTGAGACAGATGTCAGGGACCACAGGGGCTGGTGGAGCTGGGCCACCTCACTGCACAGCCGTTCCCTCTTTCCCCTTCATTCCCACCGCAGGGCATGGCACATAGACCTGTTTGCTTGATTTCGTGTTTTGCACAGTCTGTGCCTTTATCGGTCCAAAAATCCTGCCGAGATGTTTGTCCCCTTGCCATCATCCCTGAGCTGCTCTACAAAACTCTGCCTTGCCCCACGCTGCAGGCTGTCACGGCTCCACTATTGGCTGCAAAATTGTACTCTATGGGGGCTTTTTCTCTTCAATAAATAATTCTGTGCTTCATGCGTAATTTCACAGAATCCATTTGTAATACTTAAGGGTGCCAGATAACTCAGGCAGTTTCTCTGTGAATCTTCATTTGCAGTTCTCCCCTATTTCTGCTTTTCATAAAGGGGAAAGTACCTGGGTCATGAGAGGGCAGTTCGTGGACATCTGTGTATTAAGAAGTCCCTCGCGGAGCTGGGGACCACAGGGTGTGTTGCCATGGGCTCTGCCACCAGCAGAGGCGGGTATGGGACAAGTACAGCCGATTCTGTGGACAGCAGTACCACCGCAGGTAGATATTGCCCACCAGCCTTACCCTGGGCTCCCACCCGCAGCTCCCAGCGTGTGCCTTTGCCCCACGGGTTCGGCACATTCGGGTACGGATCGCTATTAGGGCAGCGTTTTTCTGACCCTTACAGGTTCTTCTGATGTACCAAACCCGCTGGGTGTTGTTCTGCCTGTGACAGAGAGCATGTTGCTAAGTTAGTCCATTGCATCAGAATATTAAATACCATCAGAGAATTATATACTGCATTTAAAGATAATTTTCTGCCATTTAGAATGAAAAGCACAGTACATGTATGCATGTGCATCTGCGTGTCCACACTGCTGGAAGGGAGCGGAATAATGTGATTGTATTTGTAAGATTGTGGCTGTGGGGGACATCTCTCCGTTTTATCTTATTCCTGTAGTGCAGATGTTGGTTAGATGATCCTTTGCAGGGATTTGAAAAGGCAGGTGGGCAGCCCGGGTCAAGACTCAGCAGTTTTGGTTTCAGATTCTGACTTGCTATGTGACTCTGGGCAAATAATTTCATTTCTCTGTGCATGTATTTTCTGCCTATAAAGAGAGGGTAATATCTTTAAATGGTGATGGTAACTTCTTCTGCAAGCAAATGTGACTGTTATGAGGTTGAATAGAGATGAAACACCCCAACACTACAGTATTAGAGAGATGTATGGTATTGAAACCCTATAAATATTTAAATGTAGTATATATTGGCACAGGCATAAACAGATAAAAGTTTGTACTGTGCACACACAGTGTAATCCTGTAGAATTGGTTTTAGCAGGTTTCATCACACTGAAGACAAGTTAACGGCTTGAGAGCAGATCTCATGAAAAGGTAAGTCAAGGGTACATGTATGGCCAAGAGTCTGGAGGATCCCTGGTTTTTCGGATGACATTGGGCTGCTTCCAGCATGCAGAAAGAGTCGGAAGAAACCATTGCCTTTAGGGGAAGCTGCAGGGTCTTGGCATTGAGCCTAGTATTTGAGGACAATTTTGAATCCTCTACTCATCAGCCAAACCATCAGGCAGTGCCGGCTGTGCACGGCTTCCTCCCCTCCCCGGGCATCCCTCCTCATCGGCACCGCTCTGAGCTGGGGCAAAACACCTCAGAATTATAGTCAGGGATTGCGGGCATTCCTAGCGTTTCTGAATGGTACATATGTAATACCTGTGTATGTATACATATATGTGTATGTATATGCACACACAGGGACATGCAGACATTCTTGTCCTTTTTATCCTGAACTCTTCCAGCCCTGGGCAATGGACCTCTCTTCCTCTCCTGCTCTAGACATTTTGATTTCTTCTGTGACTACAGCAGTAAAATTATTGAAGATGAGAAGAAATATCTCATGTATAGCATGAACGGCAAACAGGTTAATCACCACCAAAACAACAGGAAGAAATCTAACTGAAACAGGACCCAAAACATGGCGTTACCGCTCTAAGGGCTGTTCACCGCATGTGGAAAACAAAACCCCTCCAGGAGTTAGGGAGACGAGGGGAATGCGGGCATATTAGAACAAGAGACAGAGAAGGTACGGGAACAAAGGTCAGCAAAGTCGTGAAAAGCAGAAGGTCAGCAGCGTGCCAAAAGCCCAGCGGCTTCACCGCAGAAGCTCCCGGTTGGAGCTGGCAGGGGGAACAAAGCACTGCCCAGGATAATTAGTTGTGTGGTCTTTTTCTCTTTCTTTGGCAGCAAAGTAGGATGTTATTTTTTTCTTGGCTTGTTACAGAAAAAGATTAAATATACCAGTAATCAGAGAATACAGTGGAAGAAATTGTAAGCTGAAAAATAAGAAAAGGAAAAGAGAGAAAGAGATATAATGTGAACAATAAATGAAAAGAGCACAAATAGCTACGTAGGCAGCAAATTGGGAGATAATTATATCATTTTAAATAAGGATAGTGAGAAAAGGTCATGCAACTGGCATAAAGGTTCATGTTAGACTGTTATACTCTCTTCATCCCCTAAAAGACATAAATGTTCCACTAAGGGAAGCCCTGGGATAGAAAGGTTTTTATAGACCTCCTAAATTTTTGTGCAGGACTACGACCTGTTGCAGCCCAAGGGTAGTTACTGAAAGTCTCTCCCCCGATTTTTTATTCATCGTCAGAGCTATTATGTTTCTAAAACATTATCAGATCTATAACTGGTTTTTGAAGAGAAAAGTTATCACTTACGAGTCTGATGTGTTCTACAGATTTAGAAAAAACAAAAGGTAGTGTCTGAGAGACCAGACAGACAGATATCATTTCTCATTATACTTGATGCTTTAATGACCTTAGCGATTTAACAGGTTTAGCATAACATAGTAAGGGTATCCTTCCAGGCAAGTTTCAGATCTTAAAACTATTAGCTGTAAATTAAGGTATCGTGTGGAGAAAACACAGCAAAAATGTGTACGCGGAGCAATACACCGGCTAACTTTTTAGCAAGTTGTGTTCTCCTTTAGCAATAAGTAGCTGTCAGCAGCCTGACAAAAATGCTCCGAA
>NW_009233486.1:0-2211 GCF_000690835.1 Fulmarus glacialis | reverse complement strand
TGAAAATACCTCAGGGCACTAAGAAATCCAAACTGCGAAAGAGAAATGTGTAAACTTGAACCACCACTGTGGGGCACTTACCCTGCGACAGCCTCTGCACGATGTGACGTGGAAGTGAACCAGAAACCGCAGCGGTGGGTATGGGGGATAAGAGGGGGCGCAGCAGAGCCGGGGCACCGTGCGGCAGCACTGCGTGGGCGCGGGGGACAGGCTGGCGCTGCTGATCGAGCAAGCTCGGTTTTGGGAATGTGATGGGCAGCCAGATGTGCAGGAGTGAGCAAGAGTTCCTCCGCATTGCAACAGCCAGCCCTTAGCAAGGGCTTCCACACGCCTTAGCAAGGGCTTCCACACGCAGCCCAGAAAATGCCATGGCGAGCCCCTGCTCTGCATCTCCCACACCCTTGGTGTTGTAGGGTGACCATACAAAGTGCTCACCTGATGAGTTTAAACCTTTAAACCAACATTGATGAGTTGTAATCACACATTGTGATAGTGTAGATTTTTCGTTTAATAAGTATGAGCCAGGTGGAAAAAAGTGATAAAATGCTTTTGAACACTATATTGAATCATACGTGCTTCAAATGAACTGAAATAAACAACTCAGTCTGAACTGAATGAGAGTGAACAAGATGTTCATCTTTCCAGAAAGGTGTAAAGGGATGGATCCCGTTAGGTTTGCAGCGGGACAGGAGGGGAGCGCTGGGTAGTTACACCAAGGGGCCAAAACCTGGGAAGGCCATGACTGCATCCTCGAGGTCAGGAGCCCGGACTCAGGCTCCGGCATAGATGCTCATCCATCACCTCCAGAATTACGTCCCTGCAGTATCACAAAGCAAACAAAGATGCCAAGGAGTCCCTACACAGCCCTGACTCGTCTCAGTCTTCTGTACGTATCTCATTACTTTTGAATTCTATCTCACAGAAATCTAATACCTATCACCTACAGCGAGGAAGAAGATTTCTTCATGCCACAGGTTGGATCCAGGCATTCAGAGAACATTCAGAGAAAATGCTGGGGCCTGCGTGTTACCAGGAGGCGATTTTACATGACAGGACTTTGCTTTTATTGCAATCTAATGTTCTCAAACACTTGGAAAGGTGCCTGGCACATAAATTGCTTTCATCTTGCAGGCAAGTTTCCTAAGGAAATGAAATACCTGTGTCTGCACTCCCCATTTGTGCGCCTCTCTGATAGTCGAGCCAGCATCTAAGAGATTTGCTAAAAAGAAGAAAAGAGATTAGGAAAAAAATTAGGAATTTTTTGAGGGAAATTTCCCAGTGGGAGCCCAGCAGATATCTGCTCTGCTTGACCAGTCAGTTGGCTAGTGCGGGTCACTCTGGACTAGTCACCGAATAAGTTAATGCCTGCCAGTGACACAGGGGGCCCAAGGAAGGACTTAGGGACCAAATTGGAAAGAAATAGGCTCTGTTAATACGTCTCCTTCCAAAGCTAGATGCTGCTTCTTTACCTGACATCTTGGAGTAAGAAACTTCATGCAGCTTGAAAGGAGTTCTCCGAAGTGCGGAGTGAGATGAGCTGAGGTTTCTGGCACAGCCGGGGCTGATGGGGAGGTGGCATCTGCCAGTTACAGCTCACCTGCTTTGAAAACAGGAGGTCTCAGGCACCAGTTCTTTCTAAAGCAGCCGCCCTAAAACTGATAGCATTGGTATCACTGGATTTTTGAGTTTCTGTCTGGATTTGCTGCTGCGGGTCCATACAGAAACCTTGGGGAGGGCAGCAGTCTCTCTGTCAGTGCCCTGCGGCTGTGGGGGGATTAAAGCAAACGCTCGTTTCAAGTGGCGATGCCCTGCACACCTCTAAGGGCTCCCTGCCACCCGCTGAAGTGACAAGCTGCTGTCAGGTGAGGTGGCAAGCTCTGCCCACACAAAGGAGGCCAAGGGAAGCAATGGCGGGAGGAGTAACTCCATTCACACCCCGCCCGGGCTGCCCCCAGGCCCATCAGGAAAGAGGCACCAGCCCATCAGGGGCCCATCTCCAAACCCCAGCGGGCACAGGGGGGCAATAGCAGGTGGGGGAGCCCAAATACCAGGGGGGTCCCAG
Source organism: Fulmarus glacialis (assembly GCF_000690835.1). Classification (NCBI taxonomy): domain Eukaryota; kingdom Metazoa; phylum Chordata; class Aves; order Procellariiformes; family Procellariidae; genus Fulmarus; species Fulmarus glacialis. Next base: position 149 of record NW_009233486.1, on the reverse strand, counting down.
CAGGGCCACCAGCCCCACGGCCCGGACCCGAAGCCCATCACCATGGGAGCAGCTTGCCAGCGCGGGGGGGTGGGACACGCTATGGGATGCAGGCAAAGAGCATATGGGGACGGCACAGGGCTTATTATGGGATGTTTAGGGGAGGAACC
>NW_009233485.1:0-24277 GCF_000690835.1 Fulmarus glacialis | reverse complement strand
CCAAGCCATGAGCAGCCAGTTTATCCAGGTGAAAGCTGTGGGAAATGGTGTCAAAGGCTTTACTGAAGTCCAGGTAGACCACATCCACAGCCTTTCCCTCATCTACTAAGCCGGTCACCTTGTCATAGAAGGAGATGAGGTTGGTCAAGCAGGACTTGCCTTTCATAAACCCATGCTGACTGGGCCTGATCACCTGGTTGTCCCGGACATGCTATGTGATGGCACTCAAGATGATCTGCTCCATGAGAAATCCTGAGGTCATGATACCAAATTCTCTCATCTTTCTCTTTCTTTTCTACCTAATCGACATGGCTGACTGCAGAGGTCTGCAACAATGCTCACATGTGAGATCTCCCATTCATGCATCTGCCTGCTGCAGAATCCAGGCAATGCCCAACAGGTGGATTGAAACATTAAAAGCAAGCTTTTCTGTGCACTGAAAACCATGCGGAGATTTTGGTAATGATTTCCATTTCCAAACTGATTATATGTGAACAGAAGTATAAGCAGTGAAGCCTGCAGCAAGCTGAAGGAAATCAGGCAGCCTTTCTCCCCTGCCACCGAAATTTCGGGTGCTGACAGGTGAGCTCATACAGCAGCCCCTCCCCTACAAATTCCTACAAGTACTGCGAAGGAACCATAGGATTTGAAGTCCTATCCCTCCCATCAGCTTCAGCCACTGAATTCAGCTGCCAGAGATAAAGAAAATCTGGGAAGACATAATAACAATGAACTGTGATAGCAAATTTGAGAAAAGACAAGACAACCCCGTTAATGGACCCCCTTAATCAACCCTCCTTCATGGATGCAAGTAACACAAGTAGAACTGACAGATGCATTGTAACAGCCAAGACGACTAGCATTTTCGTGCATGAATTAGAGGATTTGTTCTCCAGGTCTGTCTTGCCTTATCTTAAGTGACCAATTACCAAGTATTACCTGAGTTTTATATCTTCCATCTCTGCCAGAAGAAAATACCCTTCACTGAAGGTACAACTAGGAAATACTGGTTTGGTTTTAGCAGTACCCCAGCTAAGCCTCTTTGGTCAGCTGGGGGTACAGCAATGTTCTGGTTGTAAAACAAGGGATTTCTGATTTTTTAATACTGGATAATTTAGACATTGGATACACAACTCAGGAACAAAGGGGTTTTTACATTCAGCTGATGGGTGCATAAGAACTTGCCTGCAAGGCATTCAAAGCCAGAAAGTAAGCCCAGAGATATGGCCAGAAACTGAAACCTACATCTTCCATTTCCCACTTCCTCTTTTTTCATTAAAAGAAATGTCACACTATTATTTGGATTGTGCTTGTTATTTAATCAATAACTCCATAAAAGAGTGAATTAAGCTAGGGTGTCAGACTCTTAAATAACTAACAATCAATTAGTGCTTTAAAAAAAGTAGCCCAGATGTGCTCATTACTCAGCATCAATAAATCCACCTTAATTTATAGAATGAAACCGCTGCTGTCCTCTGTCAGCGATGCCTAAGGCTCTATTTAGCCCTTTAAAATACAATGAATACCCAGCTATTCCTCTGAAGATTGAGGAATGAGACAATGCTAATCCCTGTAGACTTAAATACATAAAGGTATCTACTTGTGATATGGTTGCCAGAAAGACTGTTTAAAGTCAAAAGCATGCCTGTGAAAGGTGGGAAACCATCCAAGCATCCCTTCAAATTCCCAGAGCTATGGTGTCATGTTAAGATATTCTATGATGCTCACAAGAAAAGTTACAAATTTAGTACAAAAAACATGTTTTGTATTCCTCATAATACGATCCTGCTTTAAAGTATGTTTTCAGAAACCTTGAGGTGGGAATGTATCAAGATATGCAATACTGATTGCAAACACAAGACCCGAAGGAGAAAAGGGGATGAGAAAAGAGGTCATATAGCAACACATCACAACATGTCTCAGGTCTTAATGTCAAGAAAGGAGGAGGTGAGGTCTTGCAAAGCATTATTGGGCAGGGCATTTGGCTATGACACCCTGGTTTACCATCTCTCAAGAAAAGGGACGTAGCTCATTTTGTATCATCCTCCCTTTCTCTTGAGGAGGCAGAAGGCACAACGTAAGGCTAGAAGGCAGCAACTTCTGTAAGCAAAGCAAGAGACTCATTTCAAGTTAAAAGAGGAAGACTCCAGCTAAACTGGAGTGAAGGAGAGCTAAAAGCTAGCTGAGGTGCTGAAAGACCCCAAAGATCATCTCAACTGTTGGGTTTTCTTTTAACAGTGTGCATCCTTCCAGTGCTGCAGACTACACCTTAAGCAAACATTACTTTATCCTGAAATCTTACTTAGTGATAAATCCAACTCTAAATAGATACAACACACTGCTGGTCAATTCAGGGAAGCAGCCTTTAAACCTGTGCTCCCAGGGCCCACTAGCAAGCCCTCAGCTCCCCACTGTATTGCTTCAAGGGACAAAGAACTGTGCCTCTATAGACATTGGCTTGAGAGCAGATATCCCCGGTGGTAACAGCAGGAGATCTTGTCTTCAGGTGATCAGGGATAACCAAGGAAGCTCTCCAGGGCAGTCATAAAGATACTCAATCTGCAGGCATCTCAAAGGTGCGTGTGATACCACTGAGCCCAAGTAATTACCTCTCAATTTTAGCCTTTTGCAGGGCTTTCACTGACCTGTATTTTGTTGTCTGTGTCCTAATTACTGGGGAGGGCAATTTTTTTTTTTTTTTAACTGTATCTTGTTTAAGCCCCCAGAAAATTAAGCTGGCAGGTATTATCGTCTGACCATCTTGCTGTGAAAATTGCCATCTAATGACCTAGTCCTTTTACAGCAGCTCATGAATACGACATCTCCATGAGAATGACTGCCAAAAGCATGTCTGTCCTTGCATATTTACAATGCCCAAGTCCAAGAGCTTAATTAACGATGACAGAGTTCAAAAGGCTAAGTGTAAGCAACAGATAATTTAATACCACTCTTACTAAAGAAACAATTTTTCAGCCCAAACTTATCACTGGCTTTGTTGCTGTTGTGCAAATGAAATACTACACACTGATCAGAAGCATCTCTGCATACCATAGTACATTACAGCAAGTATATTACATATCAGCATTTAGTACATTCTCAGATTTTTAACTGGGAGAACAACAGGACATAAGCCTAAGTGTACCTGATGAAATATCACTTTCCCACATTCAATTAAAAAAAAAAAATCTATAACTTAACTGTCAATGCTTTTAGAGATATATCTATCCTCTCCCTCATTCTAAGCCATAAATTCTCCAAAAATTTTACCATTTGACCTCCTTGTGGAGGATTTGTGGCATTTGAACAATAAATCAATAGTGTGTTATGAAACACTGGCTCACTGCGGAGATTCTCTGAAATGACACATTCAAGAAAAATTGGATTTACTAGAAAGACGCTCTATTTTCCCTTTTGGGATAGATAGCATCTGACATTCAGCATCACTTTCAGTTTAACCAGAGCAAAGAAGCCACCTAAAACTCTCCATGACAGCCACAGGAAAGCTGAATCTGAAAGGGAGGCTATGACAAAAATAGTGAAAAGTGTAAGGAAATGCACTTGGACTCTAGAAATAGGGAGTTTGGTCCCTGTTGTTGCTGCCTACGACATCTTGCTGGACACTGAACAAGCCATTCACCCTCCCTGTGTCTCTGCTCCCCTCAACACAGAGGGACATACTCATTCTTCGTCTTTCTTTTTTAAGACTGTAAACTGGTGGATGAAAGGGTAAAGTCCCTTTTGAAAGGGAAGTCTCTTTTTAAGGAGCACGCAGCATTCTGCATGGGCCCTCAGGAATATCATGCAGTACAACTAACACAGCTCACAAAGCCACTTTGCCTCTCCTGTCTTTGCAATTTAAAGCTCTGACTGGTGGAACCGCAACAGTATCCACAGTAGCTCACTCTTGGAAAAAAGATGTGAGAAGAGAATAATTTAGTAAATCGGGCCGAAAGAGAATTAGAGAATATTTATTATTTATTCATATTTCGCCCTCAGTATAGCAGCCATATTTTTCAAAGGGAAAACACCTATTAATGAGAAAGGGGATTTTGACCCCTTTAGACTTAGAAGCATTTTGTGTGTTAGTAGCAAAAGGTGTCACAAATACAGGGTGGCTCATGAGAAAGTATTTGATAAGACTATTTCTAACTATCTACAGCAAAAGCTAAACATAACATGTTATTATTGCATTTCTTTCTTGTTTGACATCCAAACCAAAATGCTGATTAAAAGTTTCAGTCAACTTTCCACTTAAAGCTAAAAATCTGTCACTAACTAGTACTGGTAGGGCTGAGATAGCAATAAAACAGACAAGAGCTCAGACAATTCTCATTAACTGATACATCTGTTAAAAGACTTCTCAAAGAAGTTAAATACCAAGTAGGTATTAAGTTTTAATATTCCAAGGCAGCAGCTGGCCAGTTCGGAATATGCTGGAGGTGACCTGAGGGTGTAGTAATGTCAAAGTTGACTCCACTTCACTTCAGTAAACAGGCTGCCAGCAACTCAGCACCTTTCATGAGCCGTCAAGAAAAAAAAAAAAACAAAAAAACAACAAACCAAGAACCAGGTTAACAATGCCACTGGAGAGCTCATTAGTGTGTCTTTGCTTTGTCTTTTTTCATGGAGGAAAAAAAAAAAAGAAACCAAAATGAAAATTCCGGTTTACGAATCAATAATCGTTGCTTTGTGGAGCAAGATCCTGCTTCAAAAAAATCAAAATCCCCTCCCCAGCCTGTTTCCTTCCCTGTAATTAGTAGCGCCTCTGGTTCTTCTCTACCACATTTAAAATTTATTCAATTATTTGTCCTGTAAATTTGCATTAGGAGTTCTCTAGACTTGATCTCACCACGTACATCTACGCATTTAACGTATTGCAGACTGGGTCTTGCCAATACTGTCAAACAACTAAACAAGAAGAAACATTTTCCAATGCTTTGTTAGAGAGCACAGTCATCAATACAGCTTATATGCAATTTGCTGCTCCCAGGGCTCCTCTCACCAAACCTTTAAAATATCAAGCTGTTGTTTCCTCAATCTCTTACATCATTTATGCTGCCTAACAAATGATTCACCCATTACTCATCTTCCTTTCATTCCCATCCCTGTCTTTTTTTTTTACCCAGATCCTCCTCTGTCTGTAATCTTCTCTCTTCTTCCATATGCCTAATTCATAATACTTCTCTCACATTGTCAGTCCTGTTGCAGAGACAGCTGCCACATCATCTCCCCAACTGCTCTCAGCTGGAACTGTCAGTCACAATTGAAAAGTCACTTTTTAACTCAATAAAATAAAAAGCATATACAATTATTTTAGCTGTGGTGACTTAATTTTGTTTCCTGGAGAAACAAACCTTCAACAAGCATCCTCAGAGAGTTTACAAACAGTACATCGTGCCATACCGATAGCATGTCCCATGCAGATCCCTGTGGAGTAAAAAACCCACATCTTGCAGGGATGCATAACCTGAATGGAAAAGAATGAACTTTATTAAGATAAACTTAAACCAGCAGAGAATTTAAACACTTTTTTATGGTGGCCCATTAACTCATTGCTTCCATTAGGCCTCTTCTCCCTACAAAAGATACTCGCATCAAAAACTCTCCAGTAAATTGCTCATCATTTTCCACACTTCTGCTCAGAGCTAAAGCAATGAAATAACAGTCCATTTCAGCAAATAAGCATTTACTCACCATAACAACAATGTGCTACAATTTGCCAGGGGCTGTACTAACAGATGGCAAGCCTATAACTCCACATGCCAACCTTCCATTATTTATTCAGAGATTCCTCAGAAAAATCAATTTGTTTCTTGTCACATTTGGAGGCTTTTACTAACAGACAATTCATAGGAGGTCCACAAAAATCCTACGCTCTTCTTGGAAGGGAGTTGCCAACATTGGCCTGAGCTAAATACGCGTTGCTGGCATAGGAGGGGAAGGAGCGCAAGCCAAGAAAAGCCTGAGCCACCGAGAACATCCTGGCACCCATTTCTGGCAGTGTGGGAAGCTCATGCTGGATTTCCATTTCCATGCACCTACCATCAGTACCACAGGCTCTGGTTTTTCTTCTCCACCCTCCTCAACTTCGCCCTGAGCGTCCAGTCAGACTGTACAGCCTGGGCACTTTGCACCAGCTCCTGCAAACAAGTTGTAAGAGAACATGCAGCCTTAATGAGCATGTTGCAGGATAGATACTGTTAAAAGCACAATAATATACTGGGATTTTCTCTTATTAATGCATAGAGATGTGTCATACTTCTGCATACTGATAGAAACTCACCAATTTCTGAATGACACGAACCTGAATCTTTCCCATATATAAGTAAAAACAAAGCCAATGACACACAAAGGTGCTTTTGCCCTCTAGCAATAAGCTCTGTAAGTTGGTTTTTTTGCTGCTTTGGGGCTTAGTGGGGTTTTGGTTTTTTTCCCAAAACAATAAAACTAGAAGACTTGTTAAAATTAGTAGGAAAATAATTACAATTTTTAAAAGGATGTGTGAACTGATTTGGATTTAGCAGTGTTGTAATCAGCATCAGTAAGTTAGGCAGGCAAATACATTTGCTCATCGGCATTTCCAACTGAATAGAAGTGCAGAGTTAGAAAAGCATGATATAAGGCACAAAATTTTTTTTTTTAATGTAATGTCTGTATGTGTGTATACATACATGAATATATATGTGTATATAACATCCAATATGCAGGAATGGTCTGTGATCAAATGTTTTCATACATTTGTAGTCGTACAGACTTACACAACACCTTAACTTGGTGACCCATCAGTTATTTGCATGGATTTATAAAACAGACAAGGATATGCAACAACCACACACAGCTTCAAACAACTTAACTGAATCTGCTTGGAAACTCCTTTTGGCTAAGAAAGAGCCCTTCGTACTCTCAGCATTTTCCAAATTCATTTCAAGAGTCGTCCCAGACCGAGTGTAACCTGAAAGCACCTCACAGGTATAAAACAGGGGCAAGGTTTGGAAGACATGGACACAGCCCGTTTGATGCAGACCTTAAAACACCGCCCCGCAGGCGCTGCCGCCCAGCGAGCTGCCACCAGCAACCTCACTGCGCTGCAGACCTGAGTCGCCCACGGCGGGTGCTTTTCTCCGCTTGCAAGTGATGAGGTTGCTGTACGCCTATTTCTCACTCAGTGCAATTTCAGTTTGTACCCCCAGGACATTGTATGCTGCTTTTAGTAGAGTTCATTGCACATTTACCTTTACCTCAGATAGGCTTTTTCACCCCTAGGCTGAGAAGGCAATAATTCACTATGTCTAGTGCAAACGATCCTAGTATTCTTACAATATAATAAAGACTTTAACATTGTCCTCAGATTCTCCGTATACATGGAAATGTGCTTCCAGGAACGTGCTTCCCGTTGGATTCTACGGTTTGTAAGAGTTTTATGTAAAAATCCTCTTTCTGCACACAGAAAAACCTTGATATGATAGCTGTCGTGGCTGTTTGTTTTTTAAGTAAACCTCTTTTAAGAGAACCTATACAGAAAACAGAGGCTTAGAACCATTCAGGAACCCCAAAAGCTCCAAATACAGCTTTTTACCATCAAAAAAATTCACACCATTTCCCAAATGTTTGATGGTCTAGAAGCAATCAGACCCACCATTCTAATCAAGACACTGTCCCCCTCCACTATATACCAGATCCAAAAAAGCTGTCCTGTTATGTAGGTCCTTTGATACAAGGACCAACAGGAAGAGGGGCGGAGGATACTAAAATAAGCATTCACCATATGGATCTCAATTTTGCATAAACTGTCAGTTATTGCAGAAAATATCATTGGCATGCTTGGAATCAAAGAAGGAAGAACATCAGTAGAAGTTTTCTGGTCTTTATTTTGGATATTTTATCCTTTCTCTCTCCTATTTTGTTCCAATTCATGAGAAGGCTATCACCTTCATTACTGAAGAGCAGACATCACAACAAATACCTAAAGCAGAACAGAAATATTTCCAAAGCTATGTTCTGACTAAGTATCTCACAAGCAAATTCATTGATTCCTCCTCTAGTTTCAAAAGAATAAATGGGTTGCGTTGCATTTTAGCCCACAGCATTTCACAGGGAAACCATGAAAAAATCTTTACACTGTGACCACACACATGACATGGGTTGTAAATGCAAGATGTTGGTATTGTGACAATTTGCTGGAAGCTGCAATACTGCAAGTTAGAGAGTCCCGTGATAAGAAGGCTGACACCTCATAGCAGCATTAGGCCTCTGGAGAAAAGCTGCCAAAGCCCATGCACAAAAACAAGCTGCCTCTCCCTCGGTGTTTCAAATACACAGCTTACAACAGCAAGATTCAACAGCTGTAAAGCACTGGAATTGATAGCGGCTCTTTTGTCAAGCTCTCCCCATGAAGAGGGCAGCGCTGATGCCAACCAGATGGAGCTGGCACAGCCACAGCATCAGCATTTCCTAGAGAACATCCACTTTAGGGTCTGTCTCCTCCTCACACAAAAAGCTCCAGGGATTGTCCAAAGGAGTCTGCAACAGACAGGCAATTCCCAAACAAATACTGCAGCCATTCCAAGACAGGGAATATAGTGTATATACTAAGCACGCAGAGTAAATCGAGGCCTAACACCTATTTTGGTGAATTTTGCTCTAATTTAGGCAAGGCACGTAAGTGATGTACACATTTGCATATACTTTTTGCTTAGCATGGAGGTGTGCATCCTTGGCAAATGCAGCATGAGCTATGTCTGGGAATGGCCATCAGCACAGAGATCTCGGGGCCAGCACAAGCCACTCAACAGCAAAACCTACACCAGAGAGAAGGCAGAAGAAAAGGGAAAAGAATGAGGCAGGCCCACAGATTTGGTAGGAGAGCTACGAGGTTGCATTTAGCACTCTGGGAATTTTGTAGAAGTTTGGCCCTTCACGCCCAGCAGACCCTGCTGATGCAAAGCATCCACCTCCCGGTGCCAGTGGGATTGACCAAAATCTCTGCTTCAATCCCCAAACACTCTTTTAACCCACCACTAATTTCCAATTTGCATTTTCAGGCTGGGCATGTGTCTATATAACATATACATTATACAAATGTACCATGCCTACCTGAATTTCAATGAAAAGTATTGAATGCAACAAATTCAAACAGTCAGGCAAACGAAATAAATAACATCAACCCTGGTGCATATGCCTGGCAAGCGCCTCATGCTTTGGAAGAAAACCCAGGCTGCTGGGCACACGAACCAAACACTTGTTATTTGTGGGTTACCTGAAAATAGTTTTTTGGACTGGACAGAAGTTTGAAATTAACTATATATCCTATGTTAATTTGTGTTGATTTCGGCAAATAAGAACTTGCATAAACTCAAGGGGTAGAAAATATATATTTTTCTGCTATTTACCCATTCTGGTTCACTTATCTGCAGGATATAAAAATTAAAACCAGCTCCAACAATAAACAGCTAAAGGCTATCTCTTGGCAGCACAAGGTTTCCATTTTCATTTGCTGCCAAGGAAGAAATCCAGGTGCAAGCCTAAAGACCAGCAGCATCCCTCATTCCCGCTCTTGTAAGATGCGAGAAAAGTTCTCAGACATGAAATCTTTTGCAGAAAGTAACTCAGATCATGGGCTTTCACTCTGAAGTGTGACCCCACTGATAGCACAGGCAGTTTTGATATACAATCTCAACCCCAAGTGGAGGATGCATATCACAGAATCACAGATGGGACTGGAAGAGATCGAAAGAGTCTATCATCCTGAACAGATCTAAATGGTAAATCACTTACAGTTAGTCCAGGGGGGACAACAGTCTTTTACGCTAACGCCAACTCCATGGGAAGGCAACTTAATGTTATTTGTTAGCTTTGTGTGTTAACAGATACTATCTTAACAGATATTTTGCTGCCTCCCAATGAACAAAATGCTCTTACCTCTACAGCTTTAAAACAGAACCTTTGCAGTGATTTTTCCTGATTAATTATTCAAGATTATATGGAAAACATAATTTTGCATAATATGAATGACCAAGAGTATATATTTCAAATTATCTACGCTACTTTTAGCCCCTCGGAGCACATACATCTAATTAAGCATCTGCTTCCAGCCACGCTGCAATGTTAGATCAGCCTAGCGCTTTCACATCCTTTTTACATCATTCTAAGATAACACTCGGGGGCAATTACTGGAGTTTGTAATACCATCCTACCAATTGCATACAGATCATCATTCTCTCCCTGAGCCAATAAAAGGATTACATAGGAGGTTGAGATTGTTTTGAAATTAGTGCATCCCAAGAGCTATCACTGCAAATACAAGAAGAAAAAAAACAGTGTGGCAGGATCCTGACTTGTTCCAGGCTTTGAGATGGATTTCCCTAAACTATCTCCTTACAGTAAGCTCCCTACCACGATTTATTTTGAATGAAAAAAACAGATTAGTTTTATTTTAAACAGGGAAAACTCAAAGCAAGAGCAAAGTAGTTTTCAACACTGGCACACAGCATTGGAAAGCTTCTTTACATAAGCAGAGATGAGCCTTATCCTTCCCAGCACACACACTTGCCCTTCTTCACAGCTGACATAGGGAATAGCAGAACAACAAGAACAGAAGTTAATTTCTCCTTTACAGCCAAATCATGGGATGAGTCTCTTTTGGCAGTGTTTACAGGAAGCTTCACTCTGCTTCAGAGGAATTAGCCCCATACTCAAAGTCAAAAGAATAAAACCACAAGCTTTCAGTCTCCTTGCACTCACTCCTTTCCTAAAGCCATCCCCAGAAGCTAACCCACCCTTCTTGCATCTTTTACTGCTGCGTTAGTTTTACCCTTAGCCTGCACAGTTGTTTCTGTAAGTCTCAGTACCCTTTCCGTGGAGATTGGGCTCCTACAATATTTACTAACCTTTCACTAGTAAGAACTGTATATTTCATTCAAAAACTGAATTGCATGTTGTGGATTTTAATGGAACAACTCAAATTATAGATTTCTTAAGTTATGTGAAATCTCCTACGTACTCTGCAAATATCTAGACTATATGTATTAGCTGTATTCCAAGATATTCTGGAGTGAAGTCCTTTGGCAACTCCCTAGCTAAAGCAGTAACTGGTTTGGATTTATAAATTACTTCACTTCACCTCTCTAGGAAAAGGGCAGATGAAGAAGATTGACCTGACAGGACAAGCACAGGGAGCAGGCTGTGGCAAAGCAGCTGGAGTTAATTCAGTCTGGACTTACATTCTTTTCAAATCTATGAAGATACACAGATTTGTAACTGTGTTCAATGTCTTAAAATATCAGCAAGTGTAAAACAAAGCCAAAAATGATGCTGTAAGTTTGGCAGATTGTAAAACTTTCATGAGTTTTACAGAGTTTTCTTCTCATAAAATATTGTCTTGCCAAGTGGAAATATTTTGAGAAAACAGATTGGTAGGTGGCTTTTTCCTTGAACATAAATAATAAAAGTGAGGCATCTAGGTATGTCAAAATGGAGCCAGATGCTTAGCCCTAACCCCAGCTCTACTTCACTGGTGAAGTCCCACTGCCCTCTGTCAAGGCAGAGCATCTCTCTGTATCCCAGCTTTAACATGTAATTTTATTGAGAAGGAATCTAGGCCAAAACAGAAACTGTTTGCTGAGTTTGTTTTAGCATTTTACCTACTTCATTTATTTAAAATAAAATAAATAAAAAACTGACAAGCTCTCCACTACCTTTTCCTCTTAACAACACCAGGACCAAACAGCTTCAGGAAACAAAAACCCCACTGATCCGAGCCCTGTTCTAGCTCCCCATCACTGCTCCGCTGTAGGCCAGTTTCTTTCCTCATTTATATCAGAGAAACCCCACTAAAGATGACAAATTTGCCAAGCTGCAAGGAAGGGAAAGCTCGTGCTTGCATAATCCTTATTACTATGATGAGTCATTTTAAAAGTTTCTTTCAAGAGGGTAAATGAAACAGAACAAAATACAGCAGAGAAATTACTGTAGCACAAAAACTCTCCCCGGTGTCTTGTATTAGAGAGGAACAGCATTTCTGACCAAAACTGCTTCTCTCCCTGATTACAAAACATATTTCCAAGTATGACTCGTATTCAGAGAGGAAAACTTATTCTCAAAATCTAGTGCATTATGATCTGCAGCGTAATGTTCCCTCAAGGATTAACTTTGGAATTAATGCCAAAAGATACCTCTGAGGACAGTCTCTGTTAACGTCGCGGCAGAGTCTGAGGAAGAGCTCGTGTTGGCTGGCCCCAAAGTGCTGCTTTTCCCATTTCTTCAGTGCAGTTTCAAACTCCTCCTTCTAAAATCGAAAAGGACTCAGTGCAGAAGAGACAGCCTAAACCCCCTATCCCTGGTGCAGAAACCTTTTGGAAACCCAGGAATTGGAAAGAGCAGCAAGACAGACCATTTGCAGCTCTTGCTGCTCAGACCCATCTTGCTCCAAGAGATGGGCACACTTTCCCAGTGACACCAGCTCTTTCAGGATAACCATAGGCACTTGATACACCCAACATAGGGCACAAATAACCCCTGAATTAGATCATTTCTTTACCAGTGAAAACTATTGGAAAAAGCAGACTTTAGAGCGAATCTATTCTCATTACATTCTTATTACACAAAATAATACCATGGCACTTCAGACATCATATAAACTACTCCAGAAAAGACAATTACTTATTCAACTTGAGAAACAGCAACAAACAGGATCTTCACTCATATCCCTCTTCCTCCAGTTAAAGGCCACGATGTAAATTTTGTCAGCTCCAGCAAAATCAGGGCAAGGCAAATGCTGAGAGTGCTCCGCAGCCCAGCACACACACTGTATGCTCACACTATTGCGGCAGTTTCACAGCCATACCATTAGCGTTCCTCCTTACATGTACACAGAGCACTGTACTACCACATACTTTCATCTATGCTTTCTCAGTTTAAACACTTGCTACCACTTAAGTTCACTAAAACGTAAGATAGCCAGTAATTTTAATCAAACTCTTCTGCCCCAACAAAGTTTGAGAAGCCTAAACTTACAATTTCATGCAAATGTGTTGGGATTTAGAGATTACTACCTGCTTACTGTGCTGTTTCAAAGAAATGGAAATTGCAAATGTCTGCACAGAGCCTAAAACCCAGCTTCAGCCTTAAATCAGCAAAACACTACATTCGATACAATCATTTATACAACTATAAAAATAACGTGTATTATAAATGATGGAAATGTATATGCAACGCTTTGAGTTTTGAAAACGCTCTGTAGTTTTGTAGGGTAGCACAGGGAGAACAGTAACAGGAAAGATATAGCTTTATAACCCTTTTAAGTTTTGTTTGGTTGCAATCAGGAAAACATAAAACAACACATTAAGGTTTGGCCCAGGAAGAATATCAATTCAGACACAATAGCTGTTTGCACTGCTGAAAACTTGCAATTCTTTTAAATGAAGTGTAACAGCAGTAATTGTGTTTCTCTGAGTGAGCTAAGAGGCAAATGGTGCATGAGTCAATAATGATGTGGCTTGTACACCATTTATCTCTTTGCATGATCCACAGGAAATCCAATTGCATAATTACATTATTTACAGCCTGTCGAGAGCACAGAATAACTGGATCTTGTTAGCATGTGCATTTACCCCTATCTGCAAAGGAGAGATACCCACAAAGAGGGATCTGGCAGACTATCAGCCAAAGCTGCCACTAATAATGGGATCATACTCTCTGAAATTAGCAGCGCTGCAAAAGGGGACTTAATTTCAGCTATCAGTGAACCAATTTCTACAACTGTCTTCAACATTTAGAAACTTTTGAACACTTCAAAGTCTTTAGCTGCTATAATAGCAATGCTATTACACAGTGAGTGCTACCAATATGTCTGCTGACTTCAGAAATCAGATTGCTAGGAATGAATTAGGACACTCGGACACAGGACTTTAACACAATTATAAATTCCCTATTTAGACACCTGAGGAAGCTGCAGGTATAGAAGAAAGTTTGCAAACCCAAGTGCTAAAATAGCATTAAACACTGCTCACAAGAATAGCCTCTAACGGATGAAATTTATTGTTGATGCTCAATAAGTCCATAGTTTCAATGGTTTATCTTCCATCATAACTGAAGCACACATTTCCAGTGTTTACCGATTTCTGCTGCATCATTTCTCAATTCCCATTTAGGCCAGTCTGGGAATGGGACAGCAGTGCCACACCTGGTGACAAGCCCAGGATGGCAGTGCACACTTTTAAAAGTGCTTTTTCATTCCCCGGTTGCCTCCCAAACAGGTGAGAGCCCAGGAAAGGCTGCTGGTCCTCACCAAGCACACAGCCCCTTCCTCTGCTAGCTGGCCAGACAATCTCCCTGCTCCAATCTGTGCTGTAAAATATTCATCTCCTCCCAGTGTAATTTACCTTACTCTGCAAAATTCTGATATGAAACCACAAGGACCAATCCTGCTGACTCACTTAATTTAATAAGCTGCAAGTTTCTACACATCTCACTGATTTGGAGAACACTAAACCCTAGCAGACTTGTGGCGGAGGCACAAGGAGTTTGCAGCTGCAATATAAAAGTTGAGCTTTTTAAGCTCAAAAGAAAGTCTGTACTTCAGCTGGTTGCATTTTCAAAAGGGAAAAAAAACATTGAGAGAAAGAGATAACACACCTAAATATAAATAACTTGGGAATAAAAATTACTCCAGGCTGCAGTTTTACTGTTTGTTTTCCATACAAATTGCCCACTTCTTTACAATCCAACCCAAATGGAGCAGTTACTGCCAGCTGTACTTAAAACTCCAAGAGAGTTTCTCAGCCAGGAGGGATGCTGAGTGCTCTGCCAGGCTACCCTCCCTCGCCCCCAAAGAAGTTTTCCAATCCTGCAGTCAGATTTTCAGAGGGCATCTGCAGTTCAAGCCTTTTTGCTGCACTGTGCTGCCTGCTGTTCCCTCGCCACGCCGGAATCAAATAAAAAGTAAGCCTGAAAAATTCATCGCAAATTATTTCCTTTATTCATCATAGAATAAGAGTATCCCCAAAGAAGCTGCTGTACCACAGACGAGTAAATGCCTCCTCGAGGCACAAACAGATGAGTTACAGGTCTCCATGTTTATGAAACGGGGAGAAATGTATTGCCTCATACATCCTCTTCTGCCATGGGATTATCACTTCAATGGTTCACCTGCTTAAAAGCGATACTGCAGTTTGCTGTGGCTAAAGGTAGTTACTTTTATCAACAGGATGGATTAGAGTAACATGATACGAAACCAGGATAAGAACCAAACCTTATACTGTGACATTAACTTGGTTTTATTACTAGCCCTGAAGGAAAAATAGAAAATGGAAAAATTCAAATAAACAGTAAAAAAAAACCCAGCAAGCGTTAATGGACAGATGAAGACTTAAAAAAAATTAAAAGCTGAAGACAGCAAATACTTTTTAAAGATATCAAATTAATTTATATGTATTTTAATACATTCTTAGTTTTACCACAATCATCACTTGCAAGAGAGTAGTTGAACTGCTTTACTATTCAGCATGTTATAAATCAAAACAGACCCAAGATATTGGCATCACAAGCCTGCATATGAGATGATGGAAGGAACCAGGAATTTTGTTTTGAGGCCATATCAAGAATCACATCCAAAAGATAGTTTCGCACACAAGGACCCATTTCAAAATGAACTATTCTTTAAAATAATGCAAGCTCAGTGAGCATTTATCAATTGGTAACAATGTCTAGACACTGCTACTCTAGGCTCTCCCAGGATACAACCCGAGATAACCTCTGTTAAAAGGATGCGCGGGGAACTAGGAGGCACATAAGACAAATGTTTCTTTTTTTGATAGCTAACAGTAGCAACATTAAGAGGAGGGGAGGAATATATAACAGGCAGCATCTTACAACAGGCCACATTTTTCATTACAGTCCATTGAGGTTACAAAATAAGGTAGGAGACAAAATATCAAATACAGATATTTTACACTATTCATACCAAAATGCCTTTTTTTAAATAGCCCAGTAGCCTTTTTGCCACAGATTCTCCTATCAAGTCTTTCATGCAGCTTTCTTCTCAAAATAATAGATTCCACCTTCATTACTAGTGTAATATAGTGTTCAACCAAAGTGATCCATATCAAGAAGCCAAAAAGTTGATATAGGAGGTCAAAATCTGACAAAGTTATTTTTATAAAGAGTGGTTTACAGAATTATTCAACTTTTATATGTAGAAGTGCACACATCCTGTATCCCAGCGCACGGGAACACAGACCTCAGCATAAGAAAGCCTGCAAAAAGGAGTTTTATGAGCTGCAAAAGAAGTGATACACAATATAATACTTGTCTGTGGACACGTTCATCCTTCCCAGCATAATTTGAAATGGCATCTTCCCCAAAGCATTGAACTGGAATGAAATCACACAATTCTTCTCGTCCGGCCCCAGAGTAAGCCTGCTATTTGGATCAACTTCACAAAACAGCAACTCCCAAAGAGTCCTCCCACATTCACTGAAGGTGAGAAGGTACTCAGGGCTCCTGCATTCCCCCAAGCAACAGGCAAAAACCATTGTCCCAGAGTCAGGTCTTCTATAATAAAAGCAACAAAAAATCCTGAAGAAATGGATACCAAGAAATAACTGTCACTTCAAAAGAAGGAGACCAGAAAGACCAAACTGCAGTCTCCCGAGGCAGATGAGTGAAATTACATCGCTGTGTTGGTAAATCCTGGCTGAGATACATTTGTAAGACACTATGTTTTACCATAACAAGCACAATGATGATCATTCTTGTTGCACTTGCAGTGCCACTCTGGGTTGCATTAGTATTTAAAATAATATTTTGACAGATGGCTATTACAAAAGCTGTAATTCAATCACAGACTTCTAAAACACTCCAAGAGCAAAAGTTTGCTAGATTTATTTGTGCCATCACACCTCCACTATTAAATTTCAGCCACAGATTCAACTTTGGCCCAAGCATACTTATTTATAATGCCTTCCACACTTAGAGAAGTTAAAAATTTAAGTAAAACAAATCCATATGTATACCATGTATCAGATGCACTGATGTGTATAATATTCAATAGTAACACATCTTCTTGGCACAAAGCCAACTGAAATCATGGAAATCAGATTCTCTCCAAACTGGGGTGCGTGAAACGAATATAAATAGGCTGCCATGCTGCTCACTCTCTAGGGTGAAATACTCAATGGGTGCAGAGTGCTATCAGTGTGAAAGCACTCAGGGACCACTCCTCAAAGTAGTAAACCAGCAGTAACACCAATCTCCTACATAATAGATAGGCGAGAGGGTCCTTCAAAGTATGGTTTATGACAAGGGTCATTCTGCTGAGAAAGGTGTGGAGCTGGAGGGGGGGGGGGTGTCTTTGGGAAGGGGGCGTCTTTGGGAAGGGGGCCGCATTCTTTATTTTTATCCCATGGGGTATAGGAGATTGTGTCATAGTTTTTACTCTTACTTATATCCAGTATAACTTACTTCTTTTAACAATTTTTAAGTCCAAGACATCTGACTGTGATACAGAGCAGGGTGTATATGCAAAGACGAGATTCATGGGATTAAAGGAAGTACTCTCTTGAGAAAGCTGAAATGGATTTTGTATGCCAGAGCAACCCTCTGGCACTTCTCAACTCCTTTAAGAGCCAAAAATAAATACATGGAATAACTCAGTCCCCTCAAAAGTGAAAGATTCTCCTTGCACCAAAGGAAGAAGCGCCTGGCCAGCAGAAACTCAACAGTTCCCACAATCATGAAAGTCCACAAGCTCCCAGCTGCTCCTGGCCACCATCAGAGGCAGGCCATGAGGTTAGACAGACTTTTGGTCTGAGCCAGCACAGACATCCTCAAGTTATTTTTGTATTCCAAGCAGAGGACATTGACATATGTAGGACTTGACTGCAAGTACACAAAAGACAGCATCGCTCAAGGCAAAAAGCTAATGCCAATATAACTCACTCAAGCGCGTATGCGTGTTGCAAATTCTGCGCTGTGCCAATCCCCTTGTGCTGTGAATTGTTACAGCCCATGGCTATAGAGTGTAGCTCTGCAGTGCAAGCTCTAGAAGCAGCATGTAATTTTTCAGGTTATCAAAAACCCAGCTCAGCTAACAGGTCATTTATATGTGGGTCTAAACACGACGAGGCTCAGTTGCTTAGGGCTAGAGACCTGTGAGAAAGATAACATTTTAAATTATTTAAATCAATGCGAAGGAAGGCTTAGAAGTGCCTGACTGAAAGAGTTACAAACAACACATGTCCAACTTGATTTCAGACATGCAAAGTTAAGACCAATACGAAATAGAATAAACAGAAAGCAGCAGAAGTGAAAGCTGCAAACGTGAGTAGTTCCAGACAGAGACACATGAATGAGGACTTTTACTAGCAGAGGTTAGCAAAAACAAGATGCACTTGTCCAATATAGATGTAAGATAGAAGTGTTCTGACGCAGGACTCCCCTTCACGCTGACTTGGTTTTCACACTGAAGTTCCCACCAACAGATCACCCAAGACCTCCTTTGAAGTTAGGGTCCAAACCTCAGCCAGAGATAGATAAAACCTCTTCCTTACAGACTACTCTTTGCTTACCTATTGCTCTTCATCTGCTCATTGTGCCATGCCTAAATTTTTAAATGAAATTCTTTCTAAGCCCCCAGTGTGGGAGTCTAGTATCTCACGGACAGATAGTTCCCTGAAGTTTTTGGGTTCCCAGCTCATGTTTTCTTTAGCAGAAGCAGCATGCAGCCTATGGATTAGTGTGTTTAAAGGTCCCTTCCTTATGATCGAAGTATATAGCATCTAGAGAGATACACCTGAAACTGTAAAGTCCTTTTAGTCTACAGTCTTCTATAATCCCCAGTTCAATTTTCCTGGGTATTAGCCAAACAGCAGTCAGTGCATAAACCGGGAAGAGGAGGGACTTTTCCTTAATGAAAACTGTTAGAAGTTCCCTCAAAAACATCCTCACATCAAATTGTTTTACTTCATCAGGGAGTTCCACAGCACAATTCCTCCCATCACTGGTAACCTCAGCTCACCTACAGCAGGATAAATGATACTGCAAGACACCTGGGATATTAGCAGCTACTCTTAAGACAGCTTCTTTAAATCCACATGGACAGCTGACAATCCACCGAGATCAGACTCTTGCCTATGCCTGCACTGACAGAACAAAGTATTACTTGTTTTGGTTTTTGCAAAGTTTCTCTAGCTGGAGATAAAAACTGAGAAAAATCCATTCCATTTGTAGTTACGTTCAATGAACTTTAGAGCGGAAAATTGCACTTTGTACATACAATGCTCAGTTACTGAAGTACAAAGTTGGTTAACCAGACAAGTAAAGGAAAAAATATGCTGGTAAAAGAGAAAACAGAGGAAAGAAAATAAATATGGCATCTTGCCTTTTTCAAACCCATGCATACGTGTTTATCTTTTACGAGTTAAACCACAAGTTTTCCATACGAAATCAATGCTCGTCACCTGAACTGGATTTACCCACACCATGTGGTTAAAGGAAAGGGCTGACTGCGTCACATACAGCCACTTGGGGTGAAAACCTAGCCAAGAGAAGAGCTCCTGATTAAACACATCAGTGAAAGTGACGGAAAACAGAGTGACAGACCTTGAAGTTAATTACTTACAGAATGTAACAAAGCACAGAAACCACTCTTCAGTGGAAAAAATCCCAACATTACACCACATAATAGCACTTCGTGCTGAAGATGCTATTGCAGTCTGTTTTCATTATGGGAATATCGACAGGTATTTAAGGGATTCGAAAAACTTGGAAGAGCTCCTTGAAAAATAGCATGCTATTGTGGTCCTCAATGTTATAATCAAATACTGAAATTCAAGCAACAAAAAAAAAAAAGCATATTCTGTCAGAGGTATCAGATCAAACTATTAATCTGCCTATCTGTATTGTAATAAAGCAGGAAATAAGTTATGTTTCATCTGCTTAAGCTGTACCAAAGTGAGGAAGGAGGTGTGTTTATTTCTGTTTTATAAACATCCAGACAGTTAATGTTGAAAAGAAGTCCTTTTAAACACCAGAGGTCAATTTGCCCAGAATACAATGAAAAGCCCAAAGCAGAGTAAAGATGTATCTATTTGGAAAAGATAATCAGTGCTTTGTGCATTTTAATTCTTCTCTTTATCACTACATCTTCCTTTTGCTTTTGTTCCCCATGCAGCAAATTTGTATGCTGAGAGCACAGTTGTTCAAGCAGCAGAGACATAGGTATTGTGGAGCCAGAAAAAAAAAAAAATGTACAAATCCACATTTCTAACAAAATACCTCAAAACTTTTTTAAGCAAGTGTTTGTATGCTAGTTGGCAGTAATGCCAAGCTACTAAGGCCCTCTCAAACTTGCCTTCAGCATGCCCACCTTTGGGTTCAGTGGCTGTCCGTCCCCCTGACATAGATATGAGTCGAATTCCTATCTCCACACAGAGTCCAAAGGCCCTGACTCACCACCAGCAGCTATTGCAATAGGCGCTCGCTACAAATCCCCCACTGCTGATCCGTGTTGCCATTTCTGCAGCGAGGACAACAACATGGCTCACAAAGCAGTCCAACTACTGCAGTTTTCAGCCCAGCACGTTAAGCTAAAGATATGATTTCAGTTCACCATAACACACCAAGCTGAAGATCACCACAGGTCCAGAGCTGATACCGGGGTGGCAATTTCCATGATGGAGGCAGATGGGTCGTGGGTTTGGGTAGGGAAAGGGCACCTTCAAGTCATCCAAGAGCTCTCATCCCAAACACTGGCAGCATTTGCATCTTGTACAGCTAATTTAGTCCTAAATTTGTGTTACAGCATTTGAGTATTACACTAAATTTGTGTTACAGTAGCTTTTCTACATACCCATGAAAATCTTCTGGCATTCTGAATTATTTCTCAGTAATTTTATTGGTCATATGTACTGATGTCAGCACATACGTTCATCTATATTGATTTTTAATTGTATACCTCTTAAGTTGTGTCCAATCTCAGTTACTACTTACAGTAACTATGTTAAAAAAAAACAGCCAAGAGGACTGCAGAAGGAGATTTGCATCATTATTTTTATTCTCACTTTAGCTTCTTAAAGCCAAATTGTATTTGAGATTAGAGGACTGAATTCATTATCACCATATAAGAGAAGTTGTGACATAATGCTATTCTACTTTTAGCAAATTATCTTCCAGAAATCCGCTTAACTGTCATGCTTCTTTAGCTTCTGTTACTTAAAAGCACCATTTGCTCTAGGATGTTGTGGATGCTGTTTACAGGGATTTGAGATGAAGCAGCCAAGGTTTGTAAAAGAAAAATCCATGAGGGTTACAAAAAACAGAGAAGCTTCTTCAGACTTGGAAAAACTTTACTCCAGAGTCAGAAAGCCAAAAATGGTTGGACATACGGGGAAGGTGACAGGACAGGGGAGAGGAGGAAAGCATTTTTAGGCTTTTTCTTACCCTCTTCCTGAGGTATCCACTTTTGATCACTGTTAGAGAAAGGATCTTAGACTGAACTTTGTCTGGTCCTACTCAGTTGCCCCACCTTGTGTTATCTATCATGGAGGCACCGCATGTTTGGGAGAGTGAGGTGGAATCCATTTCCCATAACATTAAGGCAATTGTTAATTAAGACCCAGCTGCAGCTGTTACTTGGGATTGTGCACAGGAGAGAAAAAAACCTACAAACTAGGAAATGAAAGTTCAACCACATTTTCAGAGAACTAAATAGATTTACCTCACTTAACTGACGAAGTGACTTGGTTACACTCTTGCTACAGAGAGCAATGTTGCAGGGGTAGGTCCCTGGTTCTAATACATAAACAGAAATTCATTCTCTTAAATTCCTCTGCCAAGGATATTTCGCCCAGGCTGTGTTGATGTACCTACCATATACAGATGCATACTGGAACGATAAGTGCAAGCAGCGCTGTCACTCAGATGTTAAGTACAAGGCTGTATTGTTGCACAGTTCTCCATCACAACCTTTCACAGAGACCACTGCTGCCGAATCAGAGGTTAAATGTTGGACTGATATTACATTAAAAAGCACTTTGTAAACTTGGGCACTGTTAGACCCGTTAGTAGGTGATATCAGTAACCCCCTGGAAGATCTGCATGGGTTAGATGTGCAAGACTCACTACTGAAAAGTGGCTGGGCAGCTTCACAGAAAGGACCTATTCAATCTACACACCACTGAGATGATCAAAGGCAAACACACTGCCACTCCAAGCCACCCTTATTTGACTGACTCGTGTATTTAACGTTCATTTTTTAGCTTTCCCCCCTGACTCCTTGTGAAAGAACACGTTATATATATTAGCGAAGAGATGCATGAGATTACTCCTTTGGTTCTGACCATCCATGAAAAGTAAATGTCTCCGAAATCCCTATGCATCAGCCTTGCCACAACCCCACTAACGAAACTGAAGGCTAAAACAAATCGGATACATTCACTCAGGAGGTTATTTGTACTGCCTAGTGCAGGCATTCACTGGGTGTGATTCACAGGACAGCAGTGGGGGGCCCAACTGCCCCCCCAACACTTTGGAAGAAGCAAAGGAGGAAGATTCAGCACACTTAAGTGGTAAAAAAGTAGTTGAAAGCTACTGAAACCTGTGCTGAGATGGGGCTCTCACATCTCAAGAAGCTGACAGTTTAAGATGTTTAAAAATAATACTGATTTTTTAAAAAACCCAACAAATAATGCAATATTTACAAACATTAGTAGTACAGGAAGGTCAACACCCACATTACTTCTAATGTGGACCATAAGACATACTCCCAGAGAAAACAGCTAGAAATCTGATAGTCAAAACCAGTGGTCAGCACCATAACCAGACACATTAGGGTGGGCATTAATGCCTACCAAAACCACATCCATAATCCTGTAAATTACAGAGCATGCGTAGGTACAAGAGGAAGGCAACAGGAAAGACGCACACATATCTCCGTGTATAAACCTCAATCCTAGGGAGACCCTTGCAGAAATGAGGGTTAACCCATCTTAGGCTCAGGTAGATACTTGTCTGCCTCAAATAACCCCCATTAACCCTCAAAAATCACCTCCCATCTGAATCTTGCAACTGCAAGTTCAGAGGTTGGTTTGTTTTGTTTGTTTTTACTAATGGGGTAAGAGCACTTGCCCAGGAGCTGCTCATATTTTGTTCACTGTTTTCCTTTCCTTCAAGTGCATCAATACGAAAGATAAATACAATCTTTAGGCAGTATTTGGGAAAAAGCACATTGGGAGGGTAAAATGTCAGCACTGTGGACCTTCCACAGCACCAAATACTTGTCACACTGCCTAAATCAACAGTGGGAAACAGAAAATTGCTGATAATGTTGCACCTAGCTTCAGACCTCTGAAGAGTAATCATCACAAATAAACAAGCTAGAAAAAAAGTCAGCCTCTGAAATTAAAAAAATAAACCACAGGCTATTCATCAGGGGAGAAGAGAAGGGAGGAACAGGAGACGCAGAATAATCACAAAATGCACATTTACAAGCAGGAAGAATGGAGGACAAGCAATCTTTACCAAACTCCTACTCCCACCTAGCACTTCAAAAAGCTTTATGCATGAAAATTGATAATTACATGCAAAAAAAAAAAACCCTGATTCCAGTGTTTATTATTTCTAATCCATTGCATGGATCTGTTAAGAAAATTTATTTCCCAGCAAAATCTCATTAAAGTTATTCCATCTTCCCCATTTATTTCCTGGATAAATCAAGTGACATCAGTGATGGATTTTGAGTGGAAGAGGTTGATACTCTGTGTTAGCACAAAGGATATGCAGATTTCTTCAGGTATAAAAATGCTGACTTAAATACAAAAAAAGAACTTTATATTTGTGTGCTTGACAGGCACTAACTAATAGTAGGTACGTATTAGGTACATATAGACATACTAGGTATTCTGAAGTGACAACAGTTTGTTCCTCCTTGCTCTAGCCCAGCTATGCAGAACAGCTGGGAAATGGTGGAAAGCACTGACACTTCCAGGGGTTTTTTTTTGTGATCCATCCAGTCACATTAAAATAACGACTAAGCTCAAAAGCTCATTTTCACACAGGCCTCCAAGCAGCCATCAGATAGTAACGATGCATTTAAACACTAATGACCTCCGTTCATAAAATTTCAATTGCAATCTCAACAAGCAAGTTACTGCAGTCAGAAATACAAGGTTTTGTAAATGTCTACAAGATGCTTATTCCCTGGTTTTGTAAACTTGACAAGCAACGTATCAAGTTACTCCATCGAGAAAGGCTATTCAGAGCCGGGGGCGGGGCGGGGCTGGGC
>NW_009233484.1:0-8899 GCF_000690835.1 Fulmarus glacialis | reverse complement strand
CTGCCTGCCAGGTTAAACCACGACATCCGGTTAATGGACAAAAGAGAGAAATAAGTGCTTTAGGAGTCAAATAATCCTAAAGAAAATATCTAAAGTAAGCCAGATGAACCATGCTCTGGAAATGCTTGTCTCTCTCGACTGGATAGGATACGAAAGTGTTCTACATGTCTGGAGATGGAGACAGAGCAGAAAAATCTCAGCAAAAGATATAAATCATCACATAGCATTTTAAGTCAATTGTGTTACCCTGTGTATTACCTTTTTTGTAACTGTATTATTTGGCACTTTGACCAACTTAGCTGTTTCACAGTTTATATCAGAACTAATGAGATAAATGAAATCTTTGTGTAAATGCACAAGCCTGGACACTAAATCTGTTCTCTTACCTTCAGCATAAATAGTACAAAAATAAACTTTTTGTATCATTAGCTTATTCACTTGTCCAGAAGAGTAGATGCTTGAAGCAAGTGAAACGTACCAAGCTTTCATAAAACGATCTTCAGTCAAGATAACCTTGCACCAGAAAACCCTTCTCAGTTTTTGGAGTTTATGAATATTCACTGAAGAAAATCTATTGGAATTTAATACAAACTATGACAACAAAGTATCAGCAAATTCCTCCTGCCGCCATCCTTAAAACCTCTACAAGTGAGAGAGAGGGAGATTTTCCCATAAATCACCAAGTGACATTCTTATACATCCTGCTGTTGACCTCCCCACATCCTCCACTCTGAGAGGATGAAAACTTGTACTTTATTCAAATCACAAATCCTTGAAAGAGGGAGAAAAAAAGTCAGTATAGATATGAAATTACTGCATGCTCTGAGTCCGATTCTGCATTAAACAGTTTATAGCTGTGTTAGCCAAAGTATTGCCAAAAACGAAACAAAAAACCAAAGGTCTATCTAGATCTTCAATGCTATTTTCCAAACAAGTGATGTCTATGTCTCTTGGTAAGATACACCTTTTCTGCTTCTCTGTCCCACAAGCTCTTCATAATCTGTTCTTTGAAGTACATATTCATAACCTGACTTTACATAATCTGTCCTTACATTTCCAACAGATACAAGCACAGGTAACTACCCACAGCCTACAGTCTCCTTGGGATCAACTGAAAATTAAGACTATGATGTTCTCCATTTGCCCAGATCACCTGGAATGAGTTTTCATTATTTATTTTAGGTAAAAGATTCACAAAGCACACTGACATTTATTTTCTTTGAACTTTCACATGGGAATTAGATCCAGATCAACCAGAAGGTTTATGCTAAATCAAGAACAGCAAAGAGTCAAGATCTATTCAGTACTTGCTCTCTCTTCCTGAAAGTTTGAATTACCAGACACTTGGACAGATGTCATTAGATTCATGCAAGAGATACAGAGAGGACAGTATGAGCTTCTGCACTATCCCAGCTTTTGTCATACTCTCCAAATAGTCCTGCTTTACATCCTCTACAAATACGGCGTAAGAACAAACCAAAGCAGAAGTATCTCACAAGATTAAAAGGAATTATCTGGCATGAAGCAAGATAAATCTGGTCCTTTCTTCTCTAAATGATTATCTTTTCTTAAATTGAAGCTTGGCTACATCTCGTCCTTTTTAAAACACTTTAGCTGAAACAGAGAAAGGCACCTCCAGAGGACTAAGTCTGAATTTGGAAATACCCTTTCCTCTCTGCCAACTACGCAGCAATCCTACACAAGGCGGCTATTAAATTCAGTGTCTCTACCCATGTTAGGAGGGACACGTGCAAGGACCGAGCACCTCCTGTCACCTATGCTGCTCTGGAACAGACCAGCGGGTCACTTACAGCCTGTTTTAGTAGCCAAAGGCAGATGCCACTTCCTAAAAGGAGAAGGCAGACACTATTACTTGGCCTGCAGAATTTGGGGCAATTCATCCATGCAGAAATTAGGTTATATTCATCTGTGTATCTGTGATTAATCAGCGTATGCTGACAGCCAGTAGGCAGGAAAGGATGCAAGGCAGCTGAGAAGCACTCAGTTTCTTTTAGCACTCTTAGAAACAGCAGAGCCACAGAACTAGGACAAAAAATAACAAAAAACTTTGAAATGGGTGGATCATGCTGAGGTAGAAGGAAATCCAACCTTTCCAAAGGACTGGCCACAGTTGGGTTTTTTTTTTGTTTTTCATCTGTTTGGTTTGTTAGGGTGACTGTCAAACACTTGTATTTCACACCATCTCTTATTTTCCTCATGCATAAAGGGAAGGTTCAGTTAACCAGTCAGACAAAACTATGATAATTTTTCATTAAACTTTGTTTTCAATGAAAAATTCAGCTCTAGAAATCAACCTGCTAAATAAAATCTTAGCACAAAGCTCCTGCCTGCATTATGCTGAGACTGAACTGCATCTCTGAAATACAAATCAGGATTTGGCCTCATGTGTGAGCCTCTCTTTGTTCAAACATGGTGCTACCCCAGCCACCTGTTTTTCTCCTTGTGACCAACCTCATAATCTGGTACACAGAGAAGAAAATTTCTGGCAAAGTTTAAGGGCTTTGCATGAGCAAACGCTTACGATTTACAGATGCAAGAACTGTGCAAATCTTTTAAATGGAGTAGGTAGCCAGGCTCTTTGACAAAGTCTTGGTGTTTCAGGGTACGTGACATAATAGAGCTTTTCAGAAATTTCTGTGTGGTCTCAGCAGCCTATAAACAGAAAAGGACTACCCCCAAAGTGATCTTCCCAGGACCTGGGATCTAACATCTCACAGAAATAGCAGAAAGGAGTTTTCGGAGCAGAGCAGAGGGTATGGAAAGAGATGTGCATTGCCTTTGCACTCAAGGACTACAGAGAAGCCACAGAGAGAAATCAATGTCCAACTCCTAACACAAACAAACAACAACAAAACTGGGGCAGGGGGAACAGGGACAGAAGGGAGGCTCTCTTAAATCCTACATTATGATTAAGACTGCAGCTTGGGAAATAAAAGCCCTGTCCAAGCAGGAGCAGCCCTGCAGCCTCCCAAGAAGGGATTTCCAAGGAGCTGTGACAGAGCTGTCTCTGCTGAAGGTTGTTTCATTTTGTTTTCCAGAAGGTACTTACCTGTTTTAAGTCCTGCATAAAATCATCTGCGGTCTGGTGCACTGGCAATAAAGTTAAATCTCCTGTACTGGAAGTGTACCTAAAATCTGTACCCAGACAGACGTAGACAAAGTCTGCATTAGCACATAATGTCGGCCAAACAAAAAGGTGAACCAGGCTAACTGCGTGGCATCCTCAGCACCTGATGTCCACATTACATACTTTTCTAACTTGCTCTGAGTCTGAATGTGCTGCAGCCACAAATGAGTGTTAAATGTTTCTTTTGTTTCTTTTGCTCCAAAAGGAATCCAGTTTGTGCACTCTGCGATGCGAACCACAGCTCCCTGCGTGGGGAAGGCTGGGGATTTTGCTTTAAAAGCTCACTTCTGGACTGAACTGAGATGCTAGTAAAGAAGCACTTAGAGGCACACTTTGGTCTTCAGCCCAGCGGAACTTCTGCAAAGGGTGATGACTCCAAAGGTGCACAAAATACACATTATGCATGCTTGCTAAGAACAAGTTTTCAATTTTTTCACCCATGAGTGTGGATATTACATTAACTCCTATAAGCAAGACTCCTAGAATTGATATTGTTTGTTATGTACTAGAATGGTTACATTGCTACATAAGCAAACCCTGCTGTAACAAAAAAGCTACAGTCTTGACCACACAAAATTCCTCCAAAACTAGAAGTGATATATATATTTTTTTTTTAATCTGACCTAGGAGATTTCATTGAACAGCTTTACATTGCAGGAAAAATGGCATAAAAATAATTTCAAAGGTCTTAAATTATTTTCTACTTTTTCTTCTTCTCTATATACAATAGTCTATGCTCTCACATATAGACAAGACTACCACATATATAATTAATTTTTTCAGGGTAACAGCGTAAAATTTTTGTAACACAGAACTAAATATTACCAACTACTGATCCTAGCCTTCAACTCCTGGAAAACCTTTCTAATTTAAAAAAAAAAAAAAAACCATATTTTTGCAAAGTAATTACATTTTCAGATTTTCAATTCTAAACTGAAAAATTCGTAAGGGGGTGGTTTTCTGATGGAAACCCAAACATTTTAAAAAACTTTTCCATGAAGAATTTATATCTTTAT
The DNA here is from genome assembly GCF_000690835.1 of Fulmarus glacialis. Lineage (NCBI taxonomy): Eukaryota > Metazoa > Chordata > Aves > Procellariiformes > Procellariidae > Fulmarus > Fulmarus glacialis. Next base: position 4,735 of record NW_009233484.1, on the reverse strand, counting down.
ATACTTATTAAGATTTGTCATTTTTCTAATTCGAATGAAGCATCTTTTGACCTTCTTGAATAATGTCTTCACCGTTCACGTGAGGAAAACCAACAACAAGAACAAAAGTAAAATTTTCCCACACAAGTTTTTACTGACAATGGCTTTTTTTTACCAGGTGTTCTGTGTCTAGGGATGTTCCCATTCTCTAGGAACATAGAATCATAGACTGCAAAACACCAAATATCAAAGCATCACGTGTATTTTTTTTTCTAGTTTTTAGCTCAAGTTCAAAGGTACTTTTGTCAAACCGCTCAGCCCCAAGTTAAAGAAAGGTTAAAAAAAAAAATCACAAAGCCAGCACATAAAGCCAGCACAGCCTGCATTCAGATCTCACCTGCATTCTTAAACATCGCTGGATGCTAGAATAGCCATCTACAATTTTCAACAGTGAGATGTTATGGCTGGGTGCCTCACCTAGACACCTAACAGGCCTGCTTCCAGAAGGTGGACACGTGACACTTAAAAATCACCATCTTTTAGAGAGTTTTAGCTGGACGTCCAAAATCTAACGGACTGAAAATCACTACTCACTCATGAACATATACATGTGTATTCTCCTATTGTATTCAGCACGTGTGCATATACATGTAACATGCATAAACAAAAGAGATATTAGCCAGAACATCTGTACTACACAGACTGTAAATGGCACCTTGCATACCAGGCCTCTAAAGGTCACCATCACTCTGCAAAGGCTAATAGCATTACTAATCTATCATCACGCAGAAAAGCACAATATCGCTTTTGCTGCCCACCCTACCCATAAATGGCCACACGTTCAGAGACAAGTTAGTCTCTAGCTTTGTTAATTTACTGGAAGTTGTTGTCCCCTTAAAGAGCCCATAAACATGCTTGAGAGACAACGTTTAAACAGGGTTACTCTGCCAACTTTTTGTCGTCAGCACAAACCACTAAGCTTCTCAGAGACAAGACGTAACCACTGGAGAAAGCGTGTGCATTACCTCATGCTTTAAAAATGCTGTATCTGCAACAAGGAAGAAATTCCCACGGGATGACTTTAGTGGACTCTGAATATTTGAAAAGTCTTCCGGAGCAAGGGCAAACCCATAAAGTAGCAATGATTTTTAACCATATCAGATTATACCACCCTTAAGAAAAAGTGGCAGGAGGACATTTCAGAGTGAAACAGCTGTATGTAAAACATATCATGTACGCTCCAAAAAACCTGCAGGATATTTAATAGGGCTCTATGGGAATAATACACAGGGATCATCCTCTCTGTAGGGATTTATGAGAATACTTGGGCTGGTCTTGGCATTCCAAAAAGGTGCTAACAGTGTAAGGGGGACAATCACCACGCGTTCCCCTGGGAACACAGAAGATAACCCCGGGCTGCCAATGAAACACTTCTCGCATTTCTAATCCAGGTTACCCATGGGTTTAGGGGGTTTGGAGTTTCTAGGAGAAATAATACACCTGCTGCCTCAGCACATTCCCCTTCCACTATCAGCTCTGTCCCCCACCTTCAGGGTATTTGTAACATCATTTCTGCTCATCTGTAGCTACTCTCAGAACATGGCAATTTCTAGCAAACCTTTGGAGCCTTTAAGAAATTGCTGGGGTTTGTTAACAAACATTTTAAGTGTTCAGGCCATACTGCCTGCAACATAAACTTCATAGGTGGCCAGTGGCCCCTTCTAGACTTACCCTCAACCCATTTAACATGCGAAGGCGAGACCCTCCATTTTTTTCAGAGTCTCATATTCTGCACAAGATGTCAACCTGGGAAAGGGAAATGAAATACAATTTCCAAACAGGGGGATGGAAAGGTCAGCTGAGGACCAAGCATAGGGAGGTGGAAATTGGGCAGTTGGCATGGGGTTAAGTATGTGCATGTGACAGGAAGAATAAGACTGAAAAACATGAGGAAACTAGCTGTTGCTTCCAACGAAGCATTAAGTACAATCTTCCTGCTGCATTGCTGCATATAAGAAGCCGAGTGTTAATCACATATTTAATGATTGGCATTTTACAAGATAAACAGGTGAGCAAGTGTGTATCTTCAGCTCATTCCTTATAGACAACACTAGACTTCCACTAACGCAAAGGAATTCATTATGGTATTAAAACTTAAAGTTTACAGGCTTTTCCAGTAAGCCTGATTCCCTCTTCATCTAAATCATCACCAGTTATTAGCGAGAGCCTGGAAGCCAGCAGCATTAAGCTGACACAAAGCAAATGTGAAGGTGGAATCCAGCCGTGAGTGCGTGTGGTGGAACCAAACCCAGGTCCCAATACAGAAAAAGTGTGGGGGCAAGTTCAGGGAAAACGTCATGAGACACAAGATATTTGGAACAGCAATTTTAGCTGCAGGAAACACACTCAAGGTCTGAACACAGGTCAATTGTTTCACAAAATTGTTAACATTGTTCAACTCCAAAATGGATGCCTTTCTCATCAGCCCTGGGGTATGCTGGCTCCAAAGGACAGTTTGGCCGTAGACTTCTTGAAATTGCTGCCAGATAGTTTTTACGTATTTCTCCTTTCTTATTACTTTTTTTACTGTTTTATTTATGTATGCATGTCTAATCAGTGGTTCAAGTTTGCAAATTGGATAATAAATAACAGATCCACTTTTGTTTATCTTTGTTGCTAACCATAGCACACTCACCCTAATATTAGGGAAAAAATGCATACGTGTGTCCTGATTCAAAGATACTGATTCATCCTATAGTAGGTGAACAGAGATGAATTGATAGGCATGGTTAATCTAACATGTCACACACACTGAGAAAAAAAGAGTACTCACAAGAAATTCCAGACAAGGTCAGACTTTCAACAGTAGACAAATAAGTTATGTAAATATGTTATCTGAGTACTTGCTCCATATGCCAAAAATGTTTAATATTCACAGATAATGAAACATGTTTGAATCAGAGCAGTTTTGTTGATTCTGGCAATAAATTTAAGAGCCACTGAAACAACAGAAAAGAATTTTTTAAATTAACCCATTTTACACAACCCTTGAAAGATCTTGACTAAAAATAGCAATGCTGTTAAGCAAAACCAGTACTCCACAGATCCAATACGTAAACTTACATGGCCATGAGAGACAAGATTTAAACAGCAAAGTGGAGATGCTAAAGCATTAAGTCAGGATAGAGGAGTATTCCACTGTAGCTCTGGTTCCTGCTCCTCCAGCCGAAAGGAAAACACCAGATGCATGTTTGGCATAAATCTGTGCTAACCTGATTGCAATGCCTGTAGATGTTTTTCTGATGCACTTAACCCTGCAGCTTAATTAAATAACCTGTTAACCAGGTTTGATGAGCATAATCCTGTAACATTTCCCTGGTCTTGGCCCTGCAACCACTTTGCACGTACTTAGCAGCAATCTCCAGAAGTACTACTCTCAATAACTAGTGCTGCCCACACAGTTTAGTAAGAAAAGCAAAGACCTAATTTAAAATTCCTAACTTACAAGACAGTGGCTTCTTTCCTAGACAGAGGGCACCACCACACGTATGCAGTTGAGAAGAAAGACTGACGACTTGTATGATTTAACTGCGAGGTTCACAGAAGGTTCAGGCCTAAGAATGAATGAACACCACCTTACAGCGAAATCAGTTTACCTCTAACATTCATGTGCTCCTTATGTATCAGCCTTTAACAGCTGAAATCCAAGAGGGAGTCACTGACAGGTACATTTCCTCTCCCTGTGATGAACTGTGAAATGCTTAACACAGGAGGTGGCAAATAGATCTTAAGGTACGTCTCTCTTTAAAAAGCCCCTGAGACCACTTGGAGTTCAGTGCTCCTTCAGCTAGGTTCCACCTGTCTCCAGCACATCCCCTTCTACAGCCTTTCCTATGGTGCATAAAACACAAATAAGCCCATGTTTTTTCTTTACCTAACTGTTGGACTTTCCTCGTGGGCTGTGTGGATGTAGGATGAAAAGTTCTGAAGACTGTGCAGGTAAATACATTCCCTGTAGGGCTCAAACAACTGTGGTGGGATGTTTCACTAAAGTAGGTATTTGAATATATCGGAAAGGTATCTAAGATCAGCTCTAAGATCTAAGCTCTCTTTAGAGGCAGTGGAGAGAAGGTATGACCTCCAAGAGAATGATTTTGCTGACCTATTGTAGACACTTGAAGATTAAATGAGTCATCCTCATTAAAAAAACCCTCCTGGGGTGTGGGGTGGTGGTGGGGTATTTTAAGTTAGGCAGAAGATGTCCTTTGTTTCCAGGCATCCTCAGAGTTCTCATTCCCCCAAGGAATGGTTTATTGATATTTTTAATACTGTCCAGCACCTTGCACAAGACTGGAATGATGTACTTACAAAGAGAGAAATCCAACAAAAGATGTTTATTTCCACTTTGATACATGTACGGGGTGGTGTAAACCCTTCTTCCACCAAATGTGAGATAGAGTTTACACACACACGACACCATTGTTTTTAACTCTTCCGTTCTTAGTTTCTACATTTACATTTAAACCACAAATCTTGTATGTTATTTATAAAAGAAAAAGGCTAGTTTATGAATCAGCATTTAAAAGAGGCTTGTATGTTAAAAGAATTAATCAATCAGCTCTTTCCTGAATTTCCTTCTTCATTGTTTCTTGGCAGGAACAGCTCCACCAATGGGAAAATGGTGAAAGGATGTAATTCTTATTCTCCTTCAAAAAGAAATAATAATAAATAAAATAAAATAAAAATTTAAAATAAA
>NW_009233483.1:0-3452 GCF_000690835.1 Fulmarus glacialis | reverse complement strand
CGGTTGGACTCAATGACCTTAGAGGTCTTCTCCAACCCCAATGATTCTATGAATTTATGATGCTAGAACAATAAGAATTCAGCTGATTCAACCTGCTTGCCCTTATGCTACTCTTCCATCCAGTTTTCTGCTAAAAGTAGATGCCTTTGTCACCCTGTTTGTAGGCATTCACAGTATAAACATTGACAATATGGAAGATGCATAGCCTGAATTCAGCACATAAAACTGCATAAAGATCCATTCACTTTATTCCTAGCAGTCATGCAGACACTTTGTCCTGAGTATTAATCATAGGATCTAATACTGAGTGTCAGGTTCAACCATGCCCTAAAGCCCTGAAGAAAGAACCCCTGAGGCCATTTTTGTTTTAATGCAAAGGAACAAGGTGTGGGAGAATATTCAGGAAAAATAATCCAAATTCACTTTTTAAGAAGATTAGTTAAACTGCATTAAGCTGGCAAGTACATGCTTTTACTCAGAACGAAGGTGGCCTTAACTTGGTTTAGTTTAATTTGCTTTGGAAGAAGATCAGGAATTAATCTGATTTAACTAATCCACTTTAAGTCCATTAATTACTTCTGATTCTTGAGTTGTCCAGTGCAGACAAATCCACTTTCATCTTAATTGTCAAAGTCTGAGCTTGCAGATCTAGATGGAACAGTTTAAGGAGCACATTCCAGATACAGGTTAGCATCTCCATGGCTAAACCTCATTAAAAAATTTTGTGTTCTTACCTAATACAGTTCCATTGCAAAACAAAAGAGATTAATCACCTTCAGTACTCTACAGAGTAGGCCATGTGTACACTAAATACAGTAGACTAATTTAAGGCAGGCTCACCAGATGCTCTGTTGCTCAAGAGACTTTTAGCTGGTAATGGTTGGAGGTTTTATGGGTCGGCTTGTTTTATCAGCTGAACTGGTATATTGAAAATACTGAAAATGGATTTCAAAAGGAAGAAAATACAGAACCTTCCTTTCTGACCTTACATTAGCATTGGTATCCTACTCAGGTTTTTAAGACATCCTTCTAGAGCAGTTGATATGCAAACAGGGTAGATGCTCTGAGGCAGAAACTTTCAGGTGGCCCTGGGGCACCAATCCATCACCTGGAGATGACGCTGGTATGAGCCTTGCTCAGTATTTTCAAAGATTTTTCCATCTATCACCCAAAGAGAGGTCAAATATATTGATTATTTTGCAGGGCTTCTCAGGACAGAAATTACCATTAGATTAGGGGAAATTTGAAGAAGTGACACAAATGCAAATAGTAATTCACTCCAGGAAAGAGAGGCTGAAGTCAAGCCTGCTGCAGTTATTCATTTGGGTTTTGTGACACTTGTCAGCCATGTATCACAACCTTGCTTCAGGGAACAAGTAGAGAACAGCCCTACTGTTGCCAACCCAGCCCAAATATTACCTGCAGTTCTCACCTGCAAATGTGGTTTTGGAAAGAGAACTGCTTATGCTTCAGGGAGAACTCAGGCCTCCACACTTCTCACTGTCCCAGCTCTCTCAGGGAAGGGCTGCTACTCTCCCTGCCTCACATCTCCACTGACCCCAGCAGGCAGGACTGAGTGCAACTGGGGCCAGCCACTTTCCAGACGAACTGTTTAACTCAGAGAACAGCAGCTTGGGGCAGGATGCACTGAATCCATGGTAATGTTCCTTTTGGCCTCCAGGAAGAGGGACTGGGAGGTGTGGACTCTAAAGCGAAACTCAGAAAAACATGAGGCTATGGTACAGATGCCATTTTGCCCTAGGAGCAGAAGTATGGCTCTGCATATAATTGCCACTGAAGTACTTTTTGCAGGAATTGTCAGGTTTCAGATAGCATCTGGACAGTGTATGACCCCAGCTCTTACTCTGCTACACAGCGCCAGCACAGTGCCTCAATGCATTTGTACTCTGCCTACGCCAGACAAGACTTACTCTTAGCAGGAAAACTATCTCAAACCCATTCATGGCATGTTGGTCCCAGCCTGCATTCCTCTGTCTATCATGTCATGAAGCCAATGAGCTGATGCCCACAGCACAACTAATGACACGTTTCACAGCTCAGAGGGGCGTATGACCCACTCAACCACTGACTGAACAGTAGCTGTCCTACCTGAAATTACTACATACTCTCCAGCCAGTTAAAAACATCACCAGCCATGGGCTGTGGCAGGCAGAATGGGGGAAAACCTCTAATCCTACCATGAGCTCCTATATCACCACGACGCTTGGTGGATGCCCCATCACTGGTTAGCTGAACCTGCACGGCACTTTCTTTCATATTAGACTCTGCCTAGGTGCCCTCTAAAAGAGCAGAACTGATGCAACTGCTCCACATTTTGACTAACCCCTTTTGACTAAATCCAGTTGCCACAGTAATAAAGTCACGATGACCTAGTCCCAACTGATGAGAGTAACCTCGCTTACGAGTTTGAATAGATTCATCTAGGAAGTTAACCCTAGAAGGTTGTAACAAGCCTGGAAAAGAAGTAGGTTTGTGTGGTTAGCCTTCTCCAAGATTGTTAAACTTCTACAACGGTAAAGCAGGTAAACCCCTAAATTCAGCACTGAAAAGACTTTTTATTTTCAGGCATATTTATGACAATAAAAACTGCTGTCTTCCACATACACATGCAAGTGTTGTTGTTGGGGGGTTTTTTATTGATTTAGAAACAGACACATTTTCTGCTAGCCAGACATCAAAGCAACAAAACAAAAACCTCACACACTCTGTAAACAAAATATATTGACCATAAAAGCCAAACTCCATGATGAATATAGAAATAAAATCTTATGTCTTAATCATAATATTACCTGTCAGATACAGCAGACAACAAAAAAAGAATACTCACAGTCTACAGTGGAGGTGGGGGTTGGTCTCTTCTCCCAAGTAACAAGCGATAGGACGAGAGGAAATGGCCTCAAGTTGTGCCAAGGGAGGTTTAGACTGGACATTAGGAAAAACTTCTTTACTGAAAGAGTGGTCAGGCCTTGGAACAAGCTGCCCAGGGAAGTGGTAGAGTCACCATCCCTGGAAGTATTTAAAAGACGTGTAGATGAGGCGCTTAGGGACATGGTTTAGTGGGCATGGTAGTGCTGGGTTAACGGTTGGACTTGATGATCTTAGAGGTCTTTTCCAACCTTAATGATTCTATGATTCTATGATTGCTGTATTTAAATGCAAGTGATAGATAACGGAATATCTCCATCACCATCTTGTGCCTTGCCACTCTCCAGCTCATCTACTTTAGTTTTTGAATGAACGAGAGAAGAGAAATCCATGCTTAATTACATTTTCTAAGTATTCTGTTTTACATGTATTTAGCTTCTCCACAAGACGAAGAAAGAATAAGGGTGAGGGGAGAACCTCTCAGAACTGCTGATACAGATAGATAATTCACAGTGCTCGTTCTCCCCCACAATGGTTATTTGTGTATGTTTTCAAATTTTTATATA
>NW_009233482.1:0-2554 GCF_000690835.1 Fulmarus glacialis | reverse complement strand
GGCGGGAGGCACGAGTTGACCCTCTCAAAGCTCTCGGGAGCGTTTGGGGGGCGGCCTCGGCGAACAGCTGCCGTCCCGGTGCCCCCGTGCCGCGGTGACCTGTACTCCACCGGCAGGCTCCAGCTCTGGCTGCCGCTTTCACGGAAAGCTCCCAAAAGCCCAAGCGCCCGGTCCTGCCGGCGCTGCCAGAGCCCCGCGGGGCCAGGGCCCGCCAAACTCTTCCTCAACACACCCGTTTCTAAGCCTTAAAAAAAAAATGAGGGGAAAACACGTCACTCCTCAAATAAACATACACAGTTCCCCATGGAATTCCACACGTGTGGAATATCTGAACCACAGTATAAAACATACAAAGCCTTAGTCAGAAGTGAGTGCTTTGCGTTTATTGCTACAGTGCTGAAGTAAAGGGTTTTTTGCTTCTAATAATTACCAATAAGTCATTTATTCCATTGACACTTAAAGCTTTCACAATAGTTTAAAATATTTAAATTATTACTGTTCTACATAGCCAGAAGGTTTGGATGCGTGAAGCCAAACATACGTCTTGTTAATGCCGTGGAAATGCATCTTCTCTGTATTATTTTTAGCAGTTTACTTAATTTTTTGCTACACAAGTGCAAATAAGGATACAATTGCTGTTTTTCCAAAGTATTTGAAATTAGGTGCTAATTTAGCAAGTATAAGATTTCCTACTTGAAATGTATACGTAGTTCAGGCAAAGATTTGAAGTAACACAGATCTATGTACATTTCAACAACATAATAATCCCAACATTTTTTAAAATGCAGCTGAATATTAACTTATCACAGAAGCAGACAAAACAGATCCTTACTACTCACTTATAAAAAGGTTTTTTCTTCAGAAAGACAAAGCTCCTAAAATCTATTTTAAAGTGTAATGTAAGCTGTAAATGTTGTAGATCATATTTCTATGTCTGAAATGTTCTTTTTTTTTTTTTTAAAAAAAAAGCTATGGTGGGTTAATAATCACAGAAAAAATTTACCTAGACTTGATTTAAACAGTGAACATATTTGGAAAGATTGGGCCAACGATTGCTTAAGGAGCAGATGTGGCCTACTAGAAAGCATATGAAACTCAAACTGATTTTCAAGCACAGAGGTTCATGAAAGTCCTTTCAAGTTCCCAAAATCCTGGACTAGCATCTCCTGTGTATTTAAGATTTCAGTCCACTTTTCCAGCGACCTTCACAGCTGCAAATTCTGGATTTCCTGATAAGCTCTACCTATGAAGAATCAGTGCCTAGCGTGCTATTAAATACACCCTGCACATCACAGATCTTCCGTTCAAAGGGTTCATATCCTGTACACATATTCATTCCACTGGCAGGGCTGGCAGAAACAGCAGCCGGCACGGCTTTGTACAGCTGTGCAGGATGCTTGAAACTATGGAGCCCTGAAACCGGGAAGTTTGCTGCTACGTGTTTTTAGGACACTGCTTCCCACCGCTTGTAAAGTGCTCTTTGGAATTAGATATACTTTACACTACAAGGTAGTTTGTTGCATTCAGAGCCACAGAATTCCTATGAAATGCTTGGGCCTTTCAGTTATCATTTGCTTGATAGGGAATGAAGGTGTTCAGTAAAGAAGAAACAAAAGGTATCTTTGTGCAGCTTGTGCAGGTCAATAAAATGACCGAGCAACCAATAGGATATTTAATCTTATAAAAAGCCAGACTAGACTATGAACTTCAGCTGTTATTTTAAACTTTGGTGTTATTTTAGAACCGACGAAACTATTTTGAGTATTAAATTGTAATGTGGAAATGGTTTTAGACTTTGTACTAAGTCAGTACCTGACGGCTTCCTATATTTTTTGCTAAATTAATTCAATCAGGAAAAAAGCAAATGGTATTTCTTTAAGGAAAGGTCTTCCCTCAGGTGCAATATCAAGGACAGCAACAAAAATCCTGACTCTGAGCCAATAGCAATCTCTTAAACAGAATTAGGATTTCATGCAACAGCTCTGTATCTCTGCCTTATACTAGAAGCATGCCAAACAGAACATTTGAAATTCTTTGGGAGCAAGAATGACCCCTTTGAAAGCAAGATTTGACCCCTGAATTTTATCATGGTGAACCTCCAGCTATTTGTGTCCTGATGCCTGTGTTGTAATCATTCAAGTTTTAAGCTTAGTATCGCAGACTTAGAAGCACCGATTACTATAGCTTCTACGCTATAAAGTCTGCAATGCTATAAAATTACTAGCGTATACTACTAGAGTCAGAAATGGACATTTCCCTGTGGCGAATTATTCCATTATTGCCTCATAAGCCACCTTCTGCAGCATCTGATCCCAGCCCTGATGCGCACACGACAGTTTTGCTCCAGCCTAGCAATTCCTCTGTCCCCCACAAGCTTCTCAAAGGCAACTCCAGGCCTTTTTTATCCAAGGGGGACAGAGGAATACATTCTGTAAGGGACTTTACCTAGAGAAACAAGATAAGTGATTATCCTTATGGGCCATTCACTCTTCCATTTGTAAAGGAGAGAGTTCTGCACACGACACATTACATGCCTAGAAAGAAATCGGGGAGG
>NW_009233481.1:0-6253 GCF_000690835.1 Fulmarus glacialis | reverse complement strand
CACCGCCACCCCGGCCGGCCCCCGGGCCTGGCCGAGCCGCTCCTCCGTTGCCTCCCGGGTGTTTCACAACCCAGCCGGGTCCCTCAAAGCCCCGGCACGGCCACAGGCCGGGTACGCAACTGCCCGCCCGGGAGACTCCGACGAAGCCAAGTCTTAAACAGAACCCACTCCTCAGTGCAAAGTTTCAGTAAACATTTATTTGAAGCTTTGTCACAATACCATAGTTGATTTGTGAAATTGGTCTACAAATATTGAACTACATAGTACGTTGACTTGGTGGTCAGATAAGTAATAAATAAAGGCATGTATAGCTCTGTAAAAAATAAGTCTGATATATTTGCAACTACTTAACAGTATCATCAGTAGAATCTAGTATTTCCCTATGGATCATAGGTCAAAATTATACATACATCATTTCTTCAGACCAAATCATTTTTTACATAAACACGATTGTACAAACTTAAACACTATAATCTTGAAATCCGATGTACAAAACGGGATGTGGAATCGCTAACATCAGTGCCCATAACGAGTGCTGCCATCGCAAATACGACTTCCGATTAAAAGGAAAAGATCAGTTTTTAAATGTGCTGTCACCACAGTTCGATGGAATTATCCAAAAGTTTAAAATACATGCGAATACAAGAAAACCTTTTATTTTCCAACCCAGACGAAGAGAACTTACAGTCATTTACATCATTAGCTGCCAAATACGGATCAGTACGTGAGGCAAATCACACTTAAAAACTTCTACACCATCAAAGAGCTATAAGATTGATACTGGTCTATTTTCCACAGTAATTATGCAACAAGTCTGTAAAAGCAAATCACAACTTGAAGGACGCACTATTAAGTACAGCACTGAATTACACCAGATTTTACACATTGTACTCTGACATCCAATACCACTTTTGAAAGCGTTACATTCCGAATGCGACAGATCAGTTATCTATAGGTGAGGTGTGTACTTTCAACGAAACAGCTACCGATGTTAGTTTTGCCAAAACTTGAATGTATTGAAAATACTACAGTAGTTTCAAATATTAGGTCTTAGAGCATTAAGTTTAAAACACCTAAGACCCTACCGGAATTTCTGGTTCTGGACAGTCTGAAGCCCATCTTAAGCGGTTACGTCAGGTCACAGAAGGTGACGTTCCTTCACGCGGCTGCTGCAAACGGGAAGGTCAATAAATAGGAACCGTTCTGGGCGAGCAGCCGCGGAGGCGAGGGCAGACGGGGCGCGTTCCCGCACCCCGCTGCACCCCAGGTCACCCTGCCCCCAGGTCAGACGCTGAGGGGAGCGGCTGTCAGAGGAGTGCATAGGCGCTGCTACCCACCTTCGATTAAGCTCTCCAGCGGTTAGAGCAAGAGGCTGGGAGCTGCGAGATCTGGGTTTTGTTCCCATTTCTGCCACCGACTCGGGCAAGTCTCTCAAATTCTGTGTCTGGGTTTATCCGTGGGTGACAAGGCGATACTTGCGCACCTCTGCGGATTCGTACGAGATGCTCCTACCAATGGCAATACAAAAGCAGTGCAACCACTGTCACTGGAACGAGTTCTAAAGAACAGAGCAAAAACCTCGATGGATAAACTAGACGACTTGGTATGGAAAGTATTTGTAAAAGGTATTTACAAAAGTTGAAAGAGATTAAATACAATACCACATTCATGTCCCAAAAGCGCTTTCACTACCGTGCATGTTTAAAAATACAGAGCATTTTTAAAGTATACATATTGAAGATTAGATTGTGCTTTAAAAAAAATCATTACTTCTGAATTTGACTAACATGAAAACTAAGCGCCGGGAAAAATACTGATTAAAAATATCCAATTTTATATATACCGCTTTTCACATAACATTTTGCTATACATGGGATGCAAGTAAATATAAAAATACTTCTTTTCAAGCAGCGGGGTGATCAAAATTAAAGAGTATTAATATAGGAGGGCTGATTTTACAAAACTAAGATAAATGATTAGAGCGAGACAGGGAGGAACTATAATCCAAATTAACTTTTATATAGTATTTTAAAAGAAATCTTTATCATAGACAACTCTTAATATATAAACAATTCAGTATTTTTAACTTCAACATTAAATATGGATTACATAAAATACAATCTATGCAAAACTGACTCATGCACATAGTCCTACCGAAGTCAATGGAGCCGCTTACATGAGCGAGGTTTGCAGACTTTGGTCCTCAGGCCTCCAATTTAGCAAAACGCATAAAGACCTGACAAGCTTTGCTAATCAATTCCTAATTTCCAGGTTGGTGTCTTGGCCCAGTCCTCTGTGCACAACAGTAGGGAAAACTGAGTTTACAGGGAAGACTGTAATACTATGGAAAATGAGCTGTAAAAAGGAATGTACTGTAATTTACATTTTCAGCTTTGCAAAGCGGGCTATTTGTTGCCATAGTACTTATCTGTCCATGGGAAAGATTTTAAGTTACGAAAAGCTGTTACTTTGCAACTCTAAATGTATATTTCTTGAAAAATGGGGTACAGGGGGATTTACAGATGACATAAAAAATTAAAATGGATTACAACAGTGCCAAGTGCATATGAACTTCAACCGTGTTGAACTTAAGTGATCACAGTTTGGAGTAAAGGCCGTTAACATGGATTTTAAAATAATCCCTCATGTAAATGTCACATACAGACCAAAAGAGGTTAGGCAAGTAACACACGTTTTAAGAAGAGTATTAAACTTCAGCATAAAGAGAAAAAGAAATTCACCCCACAGTTACATTCAGTTAAGTGTCACATCCAACAAAAGCTCTACCCAGCGAAAGCAGCAGCCGAGGACCAAGTGCCAAGCTGTGCTCAGCTGCCCCCGGCCAGTCCCGCTGGAGCCGGCACTCGCAGGCGAAGCAACAGCACGCGGATCATCTACTCATATTTGTTCCCCTTCCTTTTTAGCCAGTCCCCATCACAGACCAATTTTTGTTCCGTTTTTTTCTTTGCGTGTTCGTTTAGGTATTATGGAATATGCAGTTCTTCAGCTGCGGTCCGTTTTACCTCTCGTGGTATGGATACTGTGCTCATCACTATGGTTTAGATGCTTCCCCGCCCTCCCTCACTTACATCCTTGAATGCTATAAGGTACCAAGTTAAACCACTTATCGGACTTTCTTCCCTGAGGTTACCTTTGTTTCAATGCATTTCAGCAAACCTTACGAAGCCAGTGATAGTCTACCAAGCTAATTAATTCTAAGGTTACAAATACATAGAATCCTTCAAAATAAAACTGCTTCAAAGCTCCTACATCACTTTGAAATATGACTGTTTAATACACCCTTCTCATAAGGTGACTCACTTTCCCCAAAACCCAATATAGTGAGGACACAGACTTCAAGCAAAAAGCTCCTATAAAACTATTACAATTTTAGAAAAAAATCCAGATCTTCCTGAAGATAATTTATTGCCGCTTATTGGTCCTGAGAAAGCTTTAAGCAACAATACATTTGCAAGTGTTTTAACTGCTGCCTTTTTTGAGAAAGTACGTGGGTCCTGAGATTAAAAATCATGTTTTATTCTACACACTTATGCTTGGAAAATGCTTCACTGTGAAGATCAAATATGAATTACAATTTGCCACACTACATCTCTTCCCTTTGTGTCAATTTATTAAAACAGATTTCCTTTCAAACACCAAATTAAAGTTCTTGAGATGAAATGCAATGAAATAATGCCACACGTGCACTTCTCAATTCCTCATATTGGACTGGCATTTAAGGACTTCCAATTCATGAAATCTTCCTTCTCCCTTATTCCCCACCTCCTATTAAAAGCTATGGTGTGAATTTTTTGGCCTGGATACCAGAAAATTCCTCATCTGATACTCTATGAAAGGCAACTTCAAGGCAATGAAATAAGCCAACAATAAAACAAAAACATTCGCAACTTTGAAAAAAAATGTGGACCCACAGCAGTTACTTCTCAATGGAAGTGTTTTGTAGCTTGAGATTTTTTTTTTTTTCTTTTTAACTTTTTAAGTGTCAAATTTGCATATGTTTAGCTCAATTTCAATATTTGAAAGACTACTCAATTTGCTTTTATAAAAACTTTACAAAAGATGTTTTTAAATGCTTGTAAAAGTAAGCGTTTATCTACTGAGAAAATTCTAGTACTGGATAAAACTCTCTGAATATACAGCTGAATTTTTTAAATGTTTTTTTTCTTCCCTACAAGTATAATGGCTGAGTGTATAATATAGATAAATTAGTCTTACACATGATGAAAAGTTTTAACTTTGCACACTTTTTACCATGTGATGTTTTGTTGCTTTGTAACTCGAATGAGACAGTGCTTAGGAATTTTCTAGAGCTGGTGTACAGTGGTCTATAGGGGTTGGTTCATTGGTCACTGCCTCTGTCCAGGTTTTCAATCACCCTAGAAAGACGTATGTTCAGAAGTCTGATCTGACTATCGAGGTGGTCCATCTTCTCCTCAAGGCTGCTGTTGCTGTTTCTTCTCCAGTAAAATCCAACTGGCCCCGTCATGAAGTAGACTGCTACAACAAAGCAGAGAGGCAGGACTGCGTGTTCTGGGTCACCTTCATACTTCTGGAGGATGTACACGCATGAGAGAGTGAAAAGGGCAACCCTCGCAATCCAGAAAAAGCGACCAAAGAGCATGTGCAGGAGATAGAAGAAGAATCCAAGGAAGAGAGATAAAAACCAATAGGCAAGTAAGATGGCACCAATCAGCAGAAGAGCGCGGGTTGGGTTGTTGGCAATTGCTGCCGGGCTGAAATAATGAGTCAAGTTGGAGGCTGAAAAACAAAAGGAAAATTTACAGAATATTAACGAGTGCATGCCAAAATGATAAGGGTAAAAATGTAAGCACAGCTTCAAAGGGTCATGCAGTGGGGTCACGGCTGTGTTTTCTAAAGTAAGGGGTAAAGCTAGTTCATCCATTTCTGCATGGACCTTTTTCAAATCACTGGCTCAGCTCCAATGATGCAATTGAATTAATTCCTTTAAAGAGGTGCTAAAGGTTCTTTCAAGACCAACTACAGTAGAGCCTAAGGTTGAAGTTCATACTGAGGCTAAAGATCCTGCTTTATAAAAGTTTGATTCTAAAGGCTCTCAACTGCACCCTTCCTTCTCCTAACCCTCCTTTATTTCCCCGCTCCGTTCCTGGCCGTGTGCCTCCATTTAATGATGATACCAAGAAACCAACCATGACTTGTAATGCGTTTTATAGACATCCTGTAGATACATATACAGCAACGGAATGGCTGGTTTTAGTCCTCTTGTTTGAAGGTACTGACAGCAAAATCAGAGCCATGTGAAACGGACAGAGATACCACTGATGGATGTTTTATGCAGCGTGATAAAATGTAATTATTTTCCCACTTGGCCTATGCTTGTAAACATTGATACAGGCTGCTGTAGCTCAAGAGTTAACAGGCATCACACTTACCATCAATTCCAAGAACATCTAACAAATCAGTCCATATTCTCCAGAATGTGTCCATTAATATATCCACCCCATTCACAAACCTCTCTGTCAACCTTGAGAAAAACTGAGAAATAAAATTGAAAATTAAAAAAAAAAAATCCTCAATTCCATAAACACACTTTGAGACTTACTAGTCATGAGTAGAATTTTAATTCATTAAACAAGAATTGCAGGCTATTTTGAAGTCCCCAAGGAAAAAAAATGTAACTCTGTAAATGTTTTTTAACTCTGCGAATCATAAATTTATCTATTACAATTGCCCTTACTCTAGGCATTTTGGCATGTAAATGTGTACGTTGACAGGATTTAAAAATGCACTTTATCAGCTTTACCATTGTTCTGAAGTTTAAAGAGAACACTGTTACTACCAATGGACATTGCTAAAGAAAACCAGAGAATTAGTTTCATCGAGCAACTGAGAGATGTCCCCGGCATCCCACCAAAATGTCTCAAATGCATTTACAGGTCAATTTAACAGTATTATTTCTTCCTACTGGCTAAGGAGAGAAGGAGCAGAGGAATTTACAGGTTCGCCTGCCTGCATGCCTTATTTCCTGCAAGTTCCTATGTGGCCCCGCAAACACAGGATGCTCTGGTGATGCAGACTGACCATATTTCAGTTGGAGGGCTCCTCACCGACAGCTGTCTGCCTCTGCCTTGGCCGCCTCCCCCCACCTAAATTAATCTTTATTTAGACATTTCTTTTATTAATATTTTTTGCAGTTTGCTCCACGTCAAGCCTCGCCTCCCGTTTTTCCTCCCAAAGCAACGCTCCAGCCGTT
>NW_009233480.1:0-18112 GCF_000690835.1 Fulmarus glacialis | reverse complement strand
CCCAGCCGAAACCAGGACACCTTGACACGATGGCGGGTATCCTGCAATAGTGTATTTCCATGTTAGGACTTAGACTCATAAATCTAAGGACAGGGAGCAATTCAAAGCACTTCAGCGTTGCCACAAGGAACCCCAAATATTTTTGGTGAATGCTATTGGAACTGCAACACTGCTCTACATTACAAGAAAGTGAATGACAGGGGGACAGACAGACAACTGTTGTCTTATCTAGAGCAGCCTTCTAGCATGAAAAGAACAGAACAACAGAAAATAAACTATGCAAACAATACAGACACCACTTTCTTGTGAAACGTCAATGAACCAGCAAGATAAACACAGTATGTACAAACCCAACTGACTCTTCATACCCAGGTCATTCTTTCAAGTATACCTCCAAATCACTCAAACATTGATACTTGGAAAATGAGCTATCAATTTTCCAGGTATATTGGTACATTGGTACCTGGAAAATGAGAAAAGTTGTTTACTGAAGCAAGATAAGCAAAGATAGCAGAGATCTAATGAGCTAGGGTATGGATATCTGGCAAAATATTAATGCATTTTTAATTGCAAAAGGTTAAGCAGCAAAAATACCCCATATTGCCAAAGAAATGATGTGACCCAAGAATGGGCAAAGCTGAACAGGCAGATAAAATATTGCTAAGATTTTTAAAGAATGCTGCAAAAAGCAAAGAAAATGGGCAATAAGCTGTTCCCAGATAGAGGAACATTTTGAATAGATCTCGGTAAATGTGACCCGGCACAATGGCTGATACTGTAGCTGGGACTACACTACCAGCACTACTCCAGCTTGCAAAGTCGGAAGAGACACACTTCTAAAGCGCTCTGAGAACTGTGGGGTCATGTAAGGATCTAACTGGTTTTGGGAAAAAGGATAGACTTCCATTTCATGGGGACATGAATATGTATAGTCACTACAAACACGAAGCAAAAACATGACAATGGAAGATGGTGAAATATTCATTGTCTTGAGATTTGAGCATCAGCTCTTAGAAGAGACACAGGCCAAACAACAGCTATTGGAGAGAGCACTCAAACCAGAACTGCAGAGGCAGGACCAAGTGCCAGGGATTTCCTGCGGTTCCTGGAGACACGCACTCTTGCCACAAGTAACTTCTTTGGAAAACTATATGGTAATAAAGCATGAAAGAGCTACTGTTCTAAACTGAGAGGAAAATATTCTCTGTTGCTAAGTGAAGTCAGGGCTTAGTTAACTCATCACTTTTTTCATAGCAGATTACATATATATGGATACAGAATATACCTCATGATACACATTCATGGAATGATCACTATATGAATTTATTAACTCCTTTCATATATAATTCCTTTCATAGACATGATCTTCATGTTAATTTTGCTATTTACATTCTAGTAACTGCCATTCTTGACTACAATGCATGGAGATGTTCCTTTGCTAGCTTTGGACACTGGATACTCTTAGCAACACAGCAATTGGTTTGGTGCCAGCCGATTTGGGTATTTACCTGGCTTCTTATGCATGTGACATTTAGCCACCGGGCTGTTCTTACTGATGTCCCTTCTTTAACTCAACTTTCATAGAGGCAGAGAAGAATTCTTCTTCTGCATTTTGCATTTTGCAAATATGCCAGTTTTAGGTAACAATTTTGCTCTTTCTGGGATAACGAAGTATCATCTGGTGTAGTGAAAAGTCCAAAGCACTGGTATTGTGATAACTCTTCGAATATTTTTGGCTACTAGTCTTGGATTTTCACTCCCAGGCAAAATGTACACACATCACAAATATAACTACAGTGTAATGGCAACACTTGTCTTCTGCCTCCTTGGTACTGAGGAGTTTGAAGCTTAAAATAGTGATGTGCTTGCTGCATGGATAGTATTAGATAGACAGATGGTATACTGTTCTCACTCTGTAGTCATACAACCCATATTTCCATGGACCTACGTAGACAAACACGTATCAGCTACTGCCTGGTAGTCAGCATGTGAGTACAAAAGGTTAACTTGCTAGGTGTGCCCTGGTAATTAGAGAATTGTCAAGTGTTTTCTGCACTGCTGAGCACATTGGTGCATGCTGATGATTTTCTAGGGTCTTTTTCTTTTCCTGCTGGAATGGAGAAATGTAACAGAAACTGATGTGCACACAAAAGAGACTTCCTTCTCCCTTACTGTTTGTATATATGCAACTTGGAAAGTCATGTTCCCCTCATGCATTGTAGTTGCTGAGTTAATTAGTGGCATATCCTATAAACGAGGTCCAGTTTTCAGGGGAATTGTTACATTTCCTTTGAGGATCCTTCTAACATAGAGACTCATGTTGTAAGTGTCCTAGTTTGTTCTTTGTTACTCTTTTTTTGCATTAAAAATTCAGTCCATTTTGTAAGTCATTCTCAATAGCAGCTGCAGTGATATCACTGTTTGGTTTAAGCACCTTTTTGCATTTAACTTTGCCAGGATTATACAACTTTCTATCCCAACTGTGTAAGTTCTGTAGCAGTTGTTTTGGTCCCTTTATTTGTAGCTAAGCTTATCTCAGTGTGATTTCTATTTCTTTATTTCTGAAGTGTTACCTTTATTAAACTTTTGCTTTCTTAGATAAAATATGAAACAAGCATTGCAGAGGTGCATAGGGAAATCTACTGTATAACAAGGAGTACCTTTTCCTGCAGATATGGAAAAACTCTTTGTTTAGGGAATTCCACAGATATAAGAAGGGAATGAAACACTGCAGTTTCTCTTCACACAGACTCTATTGGTTTTGCTGGGGTTTCTCCAAATAAAAAACCAAATTTTAATACTGGGTTATTACCCAGAAATGTGTTGCCAGGGCTCTACAGAAAAGTTTTCCTTAATTCCCACTTCTCTGAAATAGTCTTGTTATACAAGCCTCAAAAATTCTCAAACGGAGCACTGGGAATACTTGGTGAGGCATATTATCTTTGATTTTTTATGTTACCCTGTGTACAAGTTTATCTAATCAGATGGTGATTTCAGAAGCCTGGATCCATCACAGTTGTTAACATCAACTGAGGTTTGCTGAGTCTTTCCTTTCATCTCTCTCAGCTTGTCCACAGAGAGCAGTTTCCAAATTGATTCAAAGCAGTTATTCTTCCTGGAATGACTGTAAGGAATAGTTGGATAATGATGATTGGGCAGAATTCATTTATTACTCTTATTCTTTTCTGCATTGTCATCTCTTTTCAATGGCTTGCTCTGGTGTAAGGAAAAGATATGATTCCTATTAAGCAAAAAAAAAAATCCCATTGATTTCTCTAGGTGCTGATTCAGGTTCTGTGCCCCATTTTAGCCATAACCTTGTCAGGGTCCTGATCACAACAATTGGTGCATTGAGCAATACAAATAGTGTTCGAATGCTGAGAGCTGGAACAGTTGCTGAACTGACAAAAGAATCCTCAGTTTTTATGTTCTTCAAAAATTTTGTAAGATAGGGCTGGGAGCCATTCAAAGTTTCAGTGTTTTGCTGGCTAATGAGAGCTTTTTATGGCTATGTGGTTGTGTGTATGTGACGGTACGGACCAAGGAAAAATATCAGCATTGTTAGTGACTCTGGCTACCATCTGTATTCTGCAGCATGCAGCTCTTGTTCTCTATGTGTCTTTTGTAGGAAAATATTTTAATTCCTACCGGAATTCCTACTGTGAAATCACTTTTGGAGAAGCAGAGAAGCTGATACTGATGCAGAGACTAATACATCTGCCTTTAGGCTATTCTTTGTTTTTCTTTTTTTTTAGTACAGCCAACCTAGCCTAGCAAAGGGAAATAAGATATTAGAAAAGGTAAATGATTTCTTCATACCTTTGCTTTCATAAACACAGAGGTCTCCCTCATATGTGCATTACTGAATAATGCCTTTTCCTGTGACTAGTTTAAAGATACCTGCTAATATCTCTAATCTCTGACAAGTGAACTTGAGAGAGAGTGATTTATATGGTGCTTCTTGAAACTGGGTTCATCTGGGGTTGCTTCCATCAGCCTCTATGTAACTAATCCTCGTTAATATCTGTGTGAGATCAAAATCAGCCCCCCACAGTATTGTTATAGTAAAGGGCATTCCAGATACTCTTAACTTGGGAAAAATGTAGGAAGCGATTAAGTTTCTTAGTGGAATACTATAGCAGGAACTATGGGAGATGAACATGAACACAGACATGCATGACTGGTCAAAAATGAGTGTTTGCCTGGGGACTGATTGTGAATATAGATGCTCTCTGTGTGAGCAGCAGAAAGAAAGAGTAAAATCATGTGGAGAGGATGAGAAAAATGAAGAAACAGCTTGCCAGAGGGCATGAAGAGTGACACCAAGAAAGACTTCAGAGGTGGAAGGCTAGCCAGACATGCTAGTCTCAGTTGCAGAAACAACTGGCCGCCTGTGGCTTGGGGTTCTGATGTGATCAGCAGGACAGAACTTCACATAGCTTTGTAAGTAAATCTAGAAAACCTCAAATGTGGATGAATGGCTCCAGACAGAGAGTATGGAAGAAAAAAAGACAATGTACAACAGGAATAGATACTCTTTTTAAAGAAAAATACAGCATTTTGTAAAATACTCTCATAGCTTTTCCAGTAGATAAATAAGCTACCATATTTGAAGAATCTGAAGCTACCAGTAGACTTGGGTCCAAAATGAACTTCCAAAATGTTTGTGAATATATGTATTTGACTCGTTACTGGTCAAAACATACTACGCTAAATTCTCAAAGTCCAGTGACATCAGCAGAGCAGACGGTGGCAAGGTTTGGTAAGATCAGGATTCTAGAGACAAATGCATTTGAATGCAGTTTGTGTACTGAAATGGAAAATTACAGAATTAAAATGTGTAATTGCAAAGGTAGTAAGATGAGAAAGGAGACTTCCAAGAATAGAAAGACAGATTTTTTTTATTTTTTTTTTTTTAATTTTCCAACTTTCTCTCCCTTACTGGCATTGACAAACACATGCTTGAACAACCCGTGTTTTTTCCTCTTGCTCACAGGGCAGGGTCACAAAGACCTGAAATACATTCCTCCGCACTCCAGCCCCCACCCATCCTCTCCAAACCACAAAGGCATGTGCTCAAGTGATGATTTCTCAGTGCCTATTTCTCTTTTTCAGCTATGGTGAAAATGGTGTAACTAATCATGACAATGCAAAATACAAGAATTACTTGGTCGCTAGTATCAATGCTTTAATGGAAAATACGTTTCACTACCCACTGGATCAAAAATACTAACCTACTCTGTGATACATCAACTCCTGCTACTAGAGTACTGTGTGAGGCTTGGGGATGATATGCTCAACAGAAGTGCATATTCTGCCGTCTTTGGCAGTCTGTTAAACTAATACTTCAACTCCCTTCTGAGAAGACAAGTAATGGGGAGGAAGATGTCCAGCAGATCACGCAGGAAATCAGCCTCTCCAAATTTCTCTGTGGAGATGCCATCCTGGAGAAGATGGCTGGAGCTTCCTAGAAACAAGCAATGGACAAACCTTGGGTTTCCTAACATCCAGTGTTTTCTCTAACTTTGCTTTTGGCTCCCTCTACTTCCCCATCTTCTTCACCCTCCACTTGGACTGT
Source organism: Fulmarus glacialis (assembly GCF_000690835.1). NCBI lineage: Eukaryota > Metazoa > Chordata > Aves > Procellariiformes > Procellariidae > Fulmarus > Fulmarus glacialis. The sequence continues at coordinate 12,534 of NW_009233480.1, read as the reverse complement.
CCTCTATTCTGCCTCATTACATGCATAGAAAGCTCCACTCTAGGGCATGTACAAATTCAGACAAAACATGAATGCTGCTTTGACAGCATGGGACATATGCTGGGTCTCTGTGGGGCAGGAGGGAGTGTGCTAGGCAGGGGGTTACTGCCAGACTCTGCTCCCAAGCTCTCGCTGAATCACAAGGCTGCAAAGTTCACTCAGGTGGGTTTCCACAGTCTTCAGGAAGAGCATATAGTGGAATTACTACTTCTATATTTCCCAGTTTTGGATTTCCTTTTGCCCTGCACTGTTCTTTTGCATACTCCCCTGTGAAAGGGTACATATCTTCCTGCATACAGATTTTAAAAATAAAAGGTATGAAATAAACATAGGTCTTCAGCAGCTCTTTAGCCCTACAATGCATCATCACATCAATCTTAAAACCGCAAAGCATAATTATACATCTGGAGAAAACTCTAGCCACGTTCTCAAAAAGAAAATACTTTCGCCTACATAGATTTTTAATGTAAATCACATCAATTATCATTTCATAAGCAAATATGCACAGCCTTTTATAAGTCCTCAGCACAAAGGAAAAAATGTATGAAGCCAGGTTAGGAGAAACACCTTGTTAACTGTTTGTACAGACTAAGAAATTAGCAAGATTCATGAAGAGGCTGGATGTTTATAACAGGTACCCTGACTCATTAGCTAGTGTAAACTGAAAAAACCAAACAAACCACAAAACCAAAAAAACTACTGAAGGATCAAACTCCTCCAAGTTTCAGGATTTAAACTAATCTCCAGCTACTTGGCATTAGAAACAAGCCTTCTTGTTGAGACTCAATTTCTTCAACCTTCTTTTGCAACCTCCAGTACTAATTAGTGCTCAAGATACATGCTGGACTAGCTGGATTTTGTATTTGTTTCCACCTGCAAAGCCTCTCCCTATCTTTAATAAATTACATTCTTCAGTCCTTTGCATGGACGGATGATCATTAATACTGATTCTTACTAAGCCTCTACATACACAAACACACACATATATATTTACAATGTGCAAATTACTTTCATTTTACTTGATGGAGTTATAGAGTGATCTATTGAGACATGACAGTGTGTGCATGTTGTAAATAATTCAAGAGTGAAAGAAGCTGCATGAGCCTTCAGAATAAATATTGCACATCACCTAAAATCAGACAGACATTTGATTTCACTTCCTTAAAATTCCTCAGGTAGCAAAACAGATATGGCTGAGAAGTTTAAAAGTACAGTTGAGCTAAAGCTAAAACATTTTATCTCCCTCCCCTCTAAGTGTGCTTCTCAGTAAAGTCTGAGACTGCAAAATGTTTTACTTGCTAAATAGCACTGGATTTTTAAAAGTGTGATGATGCCTTAGTATCTTTGAGTTCACCAGAGAAATCATGAGCATTCATACTAGCTAGATATTTTAACAAGGCAAAGAAAAGATTTTCAGTGTTTTGGATTCTGTGGTAATGACTTTGTTGTTACAGCTTTTTTAACAGCCTATAAGTAAGAAAAATAGCAGCTAGGATACTTACCTGTTGTAAGTTAGCATTTGAAAATCACTGGTGAGCGCACCAATGCTCAGTGTCTGTTGGCCACAAGTAACTCAGTGTAATCCCCTCCACAAAGCTCTGAGCCAGGGGCACTGTGTCAGTGACAGCAAAACCCAGCCTGGGTTTCATGTAACTCCACTCACATTAATTGGTTCATCTGGCTGTTGAAACATGGGAAAAAAGTATCATCAGACCCTTGGCATGATTATTATTCTGCGAGTGACTTTAAGTGTTTTTTTTCTGGATGACTGGCTTGCTCAGAGACTTGACGATGAGCTGAAAGATTCTTCTTCTCTTAGGACTTGGTCCAGGGTCCATCAGAGTCAGTGAGCAGCAACTCACTGAAACACTGAGAAAAGCAGAAGGGTAAAGAGATTTTTCATTCAAGAGATGAAATGGGTCTTCGTTCAGGAAGGGTACTTGATGTAAACATTCAAGAAAGAGTAGCGGTGTATGTGCTTACTAGCTTCCTAACCGCCACAAACCGTGCAGCAGTGCAAATCCCGAAGCTGGGGCTTGCTGCATTCCCACCTCAAGCAAGTAGGCATGACAGGAGGTCTGCCATGGCAGCTAATGCAGCCACGGCACATGGCGGGGTAGGCTGTGCCAGGCATGGAGCAGAACGAAAGCAGGAGGCAGCCTCGCTCTGGAAGCTTCTGATCTGTTCTGGAGGGACAAAACCAGCAAAACAAAGCTGTGCCCTTTTGCTTGGTTTTCATGGCAAAGTCACAGCTAAGCCTCTGGAGATTTTGTGGGTTTGCTTTGCATATAATTAAAAATTCATTAATTAGGATTAATTTAAAAACTAAAAATAAAATTTTAAGGCTAGTTAAATCTTCCAGAATACTTGCCTTTTTTTTTTAATTAATTTGTTAGAGTTTGAAGGCTAAGATAGGAAATACAGTTCAGTTACACAATAGCTTGCTATGTAACATTCACCTCAATGATCTGATTTATTTCCAGCTTATCAACCATCTTGATAATTTGGGCAGGAAAAGTATGATAGATTTCCAACAGTGAGAAAAACAAATTGCATAAAACACAGCCCATCTCTTCTTTTCCTTTGCACAGTCAATGCCCACAGCATAACTAATTCTGTGAGACTCCATCAGTCACAAGGCTAAATGCAACTCAATACTTATGTTAAATGATTGTGAAATGGACAGCAGATCAGTTTTCTCCAGATAAACATTTATTTAGCTGTACTGTTATGCTAGCTCAAAGAGATTTGATATCATTTTTTTTTTTTTGGGTAGAGAATTGTATAAACTATCTTTTACCAAAAGCTGTGGAGTGAATATATTTTAGGATGACCATTACAGCCTGTCTGATGCCCTGATGCTCTGCCAGCCTGTTGGCCTGAATTGGCCTCGCTGTTCGCTTCCACGTGCTTCCAAGCCAGCTGGGTGGGGGTAGGATCTGCTCCTCAGGGTTTGCTGGTATCAAAGTCCCACCAGTGTCCCAAGCCTCAGCAGACCAGTCCCTTCATGCTCCCTCATAGTTTACTGAAGTTGTTGGCTATGCAGATATCTCATTTACCATCTGAACCTCTGCCCAACCCTCCAGGAGGAAGGCACTTTCAATAGTGCATGGTTAAATCTGTGTTTCAGGCTCGTAGGATCTGGCCTGCCCTCTGTCTCCTCAAGGCACTCCTAATGTGCAGTGGCAGCTGTTTACCTGCATAGAGAGGACTGCCAAGTCTCCGAACAAGAAGCTCCACCAGTAATGCTTCCATTTCCTTGTGGATCCATGTGAAGAAGAAAACCGTTGTTCCAAGGAGAAAGACTCTTGAGAAACTGAAAGTCAATAAAAAACTTGGTTGGTCCCAAGGGCGACCCTTTGAGCAGGTGCTGGGTACCCTTCCTGAGGAGGGCAGCTGTGGAGTGGCCAGGCCACTACAGGCCACCCTGGGCATGAACAGCCAGGTGGTCAGCATACAAATCAAACCAGAGCTGTTGGTTTGCTAGAGATGTATCCCACTCTGCCAGTCTACAATGACAGAATTTTTCTAGTGGTCGCTGATAGTAGGAACGATTCTTCCTTCAATCATGAAGACAATTTCCAGCCCTAGGAAGAGGTTTTAGATGTTTCCCAGGACCCTTTCTTTGCCCACAAGTATGATGGTTTTAAGCATGATATAAAAGGTTATGAAGAGCAACTAAAGCTCAAGTCTCTCATGTTCTGTTCCTGAATCGATTCTGAACAGAACATTTTGTGTGGCGTATTTAACTGTATTAAGTGTTCCTGTGGTCAATTTGCCAATGCGTGAAATGAATATGATCTTCATGACGGTATTTTTGAGCTTTTCTTGCCTAACACATAGTTGAAACATTGGATTTTTCTTTGTTACCTTCACTACAGACAACATATAGTTCAGTAAAGCTAAGGCTTTACTGTGTAAAGTCACAGGAAATGGTTTTATGATGTGAGCACAGGCAATAGCCAAGAGTTGTTCCTTCCCATGCTTGAGAGAGGTAATTATGGTATTTCAGGATATATGGTGACAGATTGACAAAGGCATGCTTTTATATTTATCCACAAGGATAATTTAATACCCACTTCCGAGCAGAATGGCTCTGTGTATTCATTTGCATAATTGGAAGGGGCTTGCCTTATCTAGCTGCATTTTTACTTCCACTAATGCTAATCTTCTTTTTCGCATAGTCTGATTAAACTTTACAAATATCTAGGATCACAACTCTCCAACACTCACAGCCCACTGCTATAAGTAGGGATTGATTTGTTTGAGGAAGCTGGTGTTGCGGACCCTTAACAATACCATTTCACTTGCCTGACCTTGCTGATAACGAACTCCGGTGGTCATCTCCAAAGAGCGGTATTATCTCTTGTGTCAGAAAGGACTTTAGGTACTCAAAATTCTGCACAGGGAAATTTTATTTTCTTGTCACAGGCAAAAAGGTGGCCTCTTGTCCCTTGTAAGAAAGCGATAAGTACAAACACATGCTCAGCAGCAGCCCAATTAATTATAAATTTTTTAATTTCAAGTTACGCCAAAGCATGTCTCTGGATTTACTGTTGGAGGACTTTCTTTCATGTTTAGCTGCCTTCTCACTCCATTGTTTCCATGGTAACACCTCTGAAACATTGCTTCTTTCTGAGGAGGTGAAATGTAAAGTGGCTGGAATATGTGAGTGTTTAAATATTTAAATGAAAACAACAAAAAGATGGTGGGGTGAGTCAGATATGACAGGTAGGTGACACCCACAATAGCTGCTATTAAATTGGACTATGGGGTACCGCTACCTTTGCTGTTCTCCTACTACAAGCTGAAAAGAGCAGCCAGCTCAGAGGAGCTGTGCTGAACCTGGGCTGTCCTGGTGCTGAGAGGCAGCTGAGCACACTTACGACCAAGGCTAGCTGAAATAGCCTGCTGCTAACCTCTGCAAAGAGTTAGGAATAGCAAAGAAGTTCATTGGCAGGAGTCCTGTATTTATTATTTGCCAGGGATAAACATTTCTTACTAAAATTGGCAATAGCTACTAATTGTCTTAGTATTTTACCGTGAAGTTTGTTAGGAAGTTAACATGGAAATACTGTAAAAAGTGCTCCTGCCAATGCTTGAAAATACGCCAATGTTTGCTTTGACCATGACTTTTCATTAACGGTAACGAACATCAGTTATCTGGGTTTGGAGGAGGCTGTGCTGAAGATGTGGCAGTTTTTGTAAACTTAAAGGGAGCTTTTATGGAGGACGTTCTTCTTAAGAACTGCAGCTACAGCGATGTCTCTCTCTCCTGCTACACCGACCCATTTCAAATTCACAGTACAAGACTTGGTCTTCAAAGCGGATGTAGTGGTGCTCATTTCCCCATTTTAGCTCGTTTCACTCACCCTTCAAATCCACTTTGATTAAGGTTCCTTTTGTCTGCTCCCACAGATAGCTGTGCCTAGCCCACTTGCTTAGAACCATCTCCCTGTTCTTGTGTACCAAAGCTCTCCCTTCCTTCCCTTAAATGCCTCCTCAGACAAACACCTTTCCCCTTGCTGTTCTGAACCTGGACTCTGAACCAGCCTTCTCTGTTGTCCCCTCTCTTGTCTGATCATAATGGGGAGCAAATTAACCCTCCTTTCTTATCCCTTCCACAGGAGACAACATGAAACAGCAATGAAATAAATGACCTGAATTCCTCATACAAAACACTCCATTGAGCACTGTTCCCGCTCACTTGATTTCTCTGATTGTCATTCTCTCTAGACTATCATTTTACATGATTTTATACACTGAATTTATCTTCCCAGGGAAAGGTTGTTTTCTTCCTACTGTCTATAAAGGAACATGATTTCTACTAGCTTTACAGAAATAAATGGTAAGAATATTCTTCCCTTTCTCTTAGCTTTAACATGATAGGTTTTCAACAGAATAAATTTTCTTTTTTGAAAATCTGTGGTCAGATGAGGGGGAAAATTCCCAGAAGTCTCTAAGCTCTGCTCACTAACAGTGTTAAAAAAAGACGCTAGCCAAAGTAGGAGGTGTAAATTTTCTTAACGTTATTCACCATTTTATTTTAAAAGCTTTGATAGGCAGTCAAACAGCAATTTCAGTATCAAGATGGATATTAAGTTTCAGAGCAAGCCCACTCAACATTAGGGAGAGTTGATAATGCCTTAGAAAAAGGGAATGAACAGGATGACCTCTCCGGGTTCCTTCAAGCATATGTTCTACGAGTCTCTGAATAAAGACAGTTCTCACCTTTTCAGCATTGTTATTTCAAGGACATCAATTGCCAGGACATATACTCCTGCACTTGCTTATATAGAGTTTGGAGTCTGCAGTTTGTTTTTTCCACAGTCACTATGGATGAATGCTTGTTCTTCTTTTCTTAATGATTTTGATGGACTAATCTAATGAGGGAAAGGAGCTGCCCTGTTAAATCTCTCTCAGCTACCCCAACAGGACTTTCACTGAACCTCTTTGGCCTCCAGGCTTTCAAGCACTGACATAACTGAGGCTTTTTGTGTGTGAGAATTCTCCACAGCTTCCTCCTGTGTATTCATAAGATCACAGCAGTCTGTGGTTTGGGCTAACAACACATAGCTGTTGAAAATTTTTCTCACTGTAATGAATCAATTTTTGCTTAGTTAATGATCCTTCTCATTCTGAGGGACTAGCAAAGGGTTTTGGAAACAGATCCCAGTAGGTATGAAAGCTGAACAGAAGTGTGGTTGATTGAGGTGTGTGAAGATGTCTCCTCAGTAGCTGTTTTGAATTTCACCTACTTCACAGACATACAAAAACTTCCCAGAAATAAAACAAATGGAAAGCATTTTACAGAACTGAATTTAGTTTCTTTATCTGGGAGAGGAATGAGATTATGGAGAGCAAAGAAAGGTGTTGTATAGTGATGGAAGACAGTGCTGCAGTTAACCTGCAGAGCTTTGACCAGCCAGAATCCCTCACGTTTAGTGTGATGTCAGCTAACCTCATTCCTCACAGCTATGGGTAAGCATAGTCAAATTTCCTCAAGCTTCTGGGAATAGGGCTTAGAGTCAATACTAAGCTCAAACCCATGCGTAGATTTAAGGGGAGATTTGAAGAGGAGGAAGGAATTCTGTTTACAGAGAGTGGAACAAATGAAAAATTTACACTGGGCCTAGAAGATCAAGAGGTGGGAAACAAAGTCATGTGGAGCAAACAGAAGGAAAGAATAGGGGAAGCAGAGAAGCAGGCAGAAGAGAAAGTGACTGTGAGGGCAGAGAGGAATAGAAAATCACTGGCAAAATGTAAAACCAGTAAAATCAATTGAGGCTGGGATTCAGTGGAGATAGCAAGCTCGAGAAACTGAGAAAGACAGAAATGGTACGTGTGTAGGGGAGTGTAACACAGTCCCTGTAATTTAACCCCCATTTCAGTACGGCTTTATGCATGTGCATGAGTTCTTCAAATCTGGCAAGGATTTAAGCACATGCTTATCCTGAGAAATCTAGTGGGCGTTAAACATAGATGCTGTGATGAATTTGGAGGGCTTAGACAATACCGATTTAAGGAGACAAATATTGAGGTTTTTCTAACAGACTCCCTTTTTTAGGTAGGTATTGATTGAAACCTTATGGGCAGAAGAAGAACACATTGAATCCTATTGCTACGCATAATGTCTCTCATTCTGTCCTGCAAGAAGACATTTTGGTGGGCTTAGAGAAATGAATAGAGCCAATGCACCTAAATTAAACTGTGTTAACAGCACATTTGGGACATCAGAGTCAACTGATCTTATTTTCTTGTAGCTTAAAGTAGATCACATCACGAGCCTAGATCCAGTAGGTACCTTTTATTCTTATTGTATAGCAAGAAAATGATATCCTGGGCTTATGTGAGGTTGTTTATGGCATGTAGGATATGAGAAACTCTTGCTTGTAGCATTCCTGTATACTGTGGGAGAATCCCATTATTGTTGACTATTGTTAAAATCCCAAGTGGGATCTGGGTGAATGTGTGGCTGCTAGCTAAGTGTTGAATATGGAGCGTAACCACAGAAACAGAAAGTAGCATTACCCAAGATTATTAAAGGGAAATCAGCAGTAGGAAGACTGCAAGATATAAAACACAAGGGAGGAGTTGGGTAAGTTAAAGGAAGATGTGGTTCCATATTACAGTGTGAGACTAACTTCTTCTTCATAGCATTTAAATTCCGGTTCACGGTTATTTATAGCCTCGGAAGCAAAACAAAGGTCTGAGTTAAACTACAAAAATAACTCTGTATTAAGGAAAACTGCCTTTGAAGCATGCAAAAGTACAATATGATAACACAGCTAGCAACTCTCCAGTAGAACTGGAAAATGGATGGGAGATAAAAATCTGAGAATGAATAGAAAGACGTTGAAGATCTTAGCACAAGGATGAGTCCTTTGTTGAGTCCTACAGCAGGAGTTTCTCTGTAAATCCAGTGGTCCCAGTTCAGGGTTTACCCATCACAGAGACTCTGGTGGAACCCTCAATGCTGATGCCAACAATGGATCTGCTTTCTAAATTTCATGTATGGTTCAGCAAAGCACCTTTGACCAATGCTTAAAGAGTCACCTGGGTATATACCTAAGGACATATGGTGGCCTGAGTTACAGTTCAACATTTAAATATTGATGTGCTAATATTTGCTTTCTGCAATTTTATATTGTCAAGTCATATTAGCATGTGCTCCTTTTCCAGGGACAGGGTCCTAAATAAGCACAGGATTGCCCCCTTCTTGACAGGCAGGTGATTCTGGACAGCACCAAGCTTCTCTCCATGGCTCCCTCATATGACCACCTTGACCAACTAGCAAAAGCAGGATCCCTGCCTCCTCCCTCACCAATGTCTTTCCTCTCAGTTGAGTTTTTATGGCTTATGGGAGATTTTCTGGTTTTTTTTGAGGGAACATTGTTCGCTTTTCTTTGATACTACCTCTTGACTTTGTGGACAGGGGGATTGATACTGGGATGCTGGTTATATCAGTTGGAAAAGCTGGACTTGAACAGGCTCCTAAGGCTGGTTGGGTGTCTGTCGCAAACAATCCCCTCCTAATCCTCTGGGCTTCGCAGCTGATGCACTCTCAGCTCTTCTGTGCTGGAACAGTCTTCATGGCCAACTAACAGGGTCTCAGTTTCCAGTTAGCCTGCTCTGCTGCTGCTGCTGCTGCTTTCCTGTTCATTTTAGGGGGTGCCATAGGGAATTAATCCAAACATTGTACTTCTCCTTTGACTCTCAGCAGCATCAATATTTTCTTCTCAGATGAGCTGCTTTCATGGATCTCCTGTATGAGCTTCCCTAACTCAAAGCCTGTTGGCTGTTACTCAATTCAAGATACTAATTGAGCTTGAGATGAAAAACAAGCAAATTTGGCAGTGCGAGATGAAGCTAGCATTAGACTGTGCTTCTAGTGAGACATTTTAATGTGGGACATACACGAAAGTTAAATGATCACAATGATAAGCACAGTAACAAGAAAGAAAGATTGTTTCTTGCGTCTGGCTTAGTTTAAGACATCAAGTACTACTTAGTATTTTCTTCCTCTACACTTCATTTTGATGATATTTCCCAAATATCTCTAATGTCCAAAATGTAATTCTTTCAGGAGAATTTCTACATCTACTCTAGAAAACATTTTGTTCTGATTATAATGGGAAGATCCAGAGTATCACCACACCACTCACTGTGAAAGCATCACTCAGAAACCCATGTGTGTCTTATTCTTTCTTTTTCTCTTTTTTTTTTGAAACTATTAATGGAAAGACCCCATTGAATTTATATACAGTAGTTTTGGTTGCAGTAAGAGATAGCAATAATTTAAGATTTAAAAAATGAATGTAAATGTCTCTAATGCCACCTTATGCAGAAAGCATTTTCTTCTTTTTTGCCTCCGACATTGTATCACCACTCTCTCATACACAGCATGGATGTCTCAAATCAGAAGAAAGTGTTGGGATGTCATTCCAGTAACGACCTCCATGTGAATGGCTTGAATGCACTCAAACAGACCCTCCAGGTGCGGGTCCTGCCCGCTGTTGGGGGAAAGGTAACTGGAGCTGAATTCTGCTGCGCACCACTTCCCTTTGAGACATCCACATTTTCACAAGAAACACCAAAATAAAAGTGATTTGGAATTCTGTTCTGAAAGTTTAGTATTCAAGAACAATTTTGAGGCTGCCCTGTGATCACCAGACTGATTAAAAATGCTAATCAGAAGCTTGTATGATTAGGAGATTAGTACTGTCTGAACTTTGATCTGCCTCATTTGTGTACACAGAGAGGGAGAGACACACACGATCACACTGAAAACTGCTTTCATGGGTAGCAGATTTCTTTTGTGTAAAGGATTCACAAAAGATCTCTTCAATTTTTTGTTTTTTTGTTTCTTGCTTTCAGTTCCTCACAGGGATGGCCCCAGGGTTTCTATAGTCACTAACCTCTAAAACAGACAACCTTTTAACAGCCAGAAAAAGGAAAAAACCCTATGTCAAAAAAGGCAATATTATACTTGCATTCCTGTAACTAACCATGTGATGTTCATAGGACCCGACAGAATTAATGAAAATCCCTCACATGTGAAACTCAGGACCTCTAACAATGCTTCAATTCCATGGTCTTTATGTAAACAACCTATAGACACGAATACGGAGTACCTGTGAATCACAGCCTCATCTCCAGACCCAAATTTACCTCAATTCCAGACAAACTTGTCATTGCATGTCTTAATATCAGTAACTCTTCAGATCAGGAGTGCCATGGCTTTGAAAATGTCTTCAGTGTAAAGAGCAGGTAAGAGAATAAGCCTGGTAAATATAAAAAATCACAAGCAACCTCCGTTAGCTGTGGGGAGAGACCCAACCATCAGGACAGCCTCTCTGAAGCCATGGCCCTGGTCTGCCTTATCAGTGAAGATTATAAACTTATGGCAAGTGGGTACTGAAAAAACAACAAATCTCTGCAATCCCCTCCAGTGTCACCATCCTTCTATTGCTAGATAAAATCTTCATACAGAAAACTACAGCCTTGTCAGCACCGCAACTCTTATTAAACACAAAACAAGGGGATGGCAGACTGATGTTCACATTGCCACTTTGAGTGGAAGGGGAGGCTTTAGTCCCAGAAAAGAGGTGATAAAAAGCCACATGCAGAATTAGCTCTCAGGCATTATGACAGCTGACAGGGTATGCAGTGGCATCTAATTATGCAGTGGCATCTCTACTGACACGGCCAATCACCAACTTCGCTGGAGCTTAAAGGTCTTCAACGAAAAAACCTGTCCACTATAAATAATGGTCCTGATCCAAAGAGCTTCAGTTGCCTTTATCCAGCTTCCCATGCCTCTGTGTCTAATTAGTCTGTAAGTTCTTTCGGTCAGAGATGGCTTTCATCATTCTGGGTTCAACTGTGAGATTTCCTACGTGGCCACGGAGAGAAATAAAGGGACATAAGCTGACTTGTAATCTTCTACTACCTTTTTTGTAGCAGGCAAGAGCTTTCAGAGTTACATTTCCTCTCTCAGCAGCTATAAAGGGAATGAAAGAGAGGAGACTAAGACGCGTGTCTTAGTGCCATTCTTCTCATGTGCAGTTGTTTTCCTGCTTTAATGTAAATCAGAAAGTCAAAGGCCCATCAGAGCCCAGATGTCCCTGGAGCTTGAACAGTTAAGGCACACAAATTTCTGTAGCTATGTGCATGCAAGCAAGCAACGAGGTTAACACAACTGCTTCTTTTTGGTTCTCCAGCTTGAGTAATCCCTTTTGCACTTGAGACAACTGGGCAGCCTTCAGCATGAATCTAGAGCAATTTCACATGCGGTGTGTAACCAGAGCCCCCTGAGCACTGTACTGCTGCATCTCACTATAGCAGATATAATTCATAAACATAAGAAAAAACCACATTTGCACAAAGGTGGGAAAACACAGAGGATTAGTGATATTTTATTTGTGAAGACTTGCTTTTGTAGGCTAGGATATTTGTATTATAATTATGACACCATTAGAAACAATGCCAGATATGAAGTGTTATATGTTCTGAAGTACAAGGACAGAGATCCAGAGGGAATCACCTGAAAGGCCTTCCACTGTAAACCAAATGCTCTATCAAAAAGAAGATCAGATGAGTTAATCCCATTTTTTCTACATGCGCTCCCTGACATGCACAGCATTTCTGGATGCATGGAAGGAATACAGAACCAATGCCTGTGCTGTTGTAGGAAGTTCCCGGAACTGTTCTCGTTGGCGAACAGTAACCACTTAATTAACGTAAATACCAAATTTTAGTTAAAAAAAAAAAAAATCTGCTTTGGGACAGCCTGGAACTAACGCTTTTCACAAAATGGGTCATTCACTTTGTCGTCCTAAACACCACACGTTCCTTACAGTGCAAACTACGTACAGCGGGGATCAGGGAAGTGCCATTTACCCCCAGGGAAGTCCATCTTGAAACGCATCTCCTACACGCAGGTGGAAGAACCCAGATGCCATCAACACCCGGCCCGCCTCCCACCGCGGCACC
>NW_009233479.1:13556-17506 GCF_000690835.1 Fulmarus glacialis | reverse complement strand
TTGTATTTCCAGCAGACATCCAGAAAGTTAAAGTCCCCCTCGAGAACAAGGGCTAGTGACTGTGTCTGCAAGCACATCTGGTAGAATATTTCATCTGCCTCCTCATCCTGGTTGGGTGGTCTATAACAGACTCCCAGCAGGATATCTGCCTTGTTGGCCTTGCTCCTCATCCTCACCCACAAGCACTCGACCTCATCATCACTACCATTGAGCTCTAGACAGTCAAAGCACGCCCTAACATACAGGGCTACCCCACCGCCTCTCCTTCCTTGCCTGTCCCTTCTGAAGAGCTTATAGCCATCCATTGCAGCACTCCAGTCGTGAGACTCATCCCACCATGTTTACATGATGGCTACTAAGTCATAGCTATCCCGCTGCACAATGGCTTCCAGCTCTTCCTGTTTGCCGCCCATGCTGCGTGCATTGGTGTAGATGCACCTGAGCTCCCGATTTCTCCCCCGACATTGGCGTGCCGCCCCTAGGCTCTTCTCTAGGGAGCCTGGTTTTATCCCCTTCCCCCTTCGAACCTAGTTTAAAGCCTTAAACCAGTTTTGTACAAATTCTATTTTTGGACAAAGAAAGTTCTATGTTGGCATTTTTTTCTTCTCTTTCATGTGGCTTTTCTACTAGCAGAGAACTTGGCCTCTGATTCTAGCCCTACATTATTATCAAAGGAAGACCAGCACTCACATTTAAGGGTGCAAATCTCTGAGGAATAGCTTATTCCTCAGCTTGACCAGGGATTTAGCTGTCTAAATGAAGTTACTTGATCCTGAAAAACCTAGGCTCAATCTTGATCAACCATTTGAATCATTATTTTCACTGGTATTTACCTCAGGGTTTTCTTTTCTCCTAGTCATTAAACAATAATAATAAAAGAACCCCAAATGTACCGGGAATAAAAGTCCTATAGCAAGAGTTGTAATGGCTGTGAACTAGGAACAGTGACTGTAGTAAACTCTCTTCTTTTCTAAAATTTCTTTAATTATCATGCTCTCCAGCTTCCCATTGACTTTGTGCACTCAAAAGGAGTAATATGAATAGATGTTTAAGAACAGACCTATGGTTAATACATGTCACTTTGCCTACTAGAAAGTGACATAGGTCTTTGACTTAAGCCAAACGGCTGTAAATGAGTTGTTTTAGCATTACGTCTCTGGTGACCATAGGGTGAGATATAAGGTTAAAAAATAAATTTAAAAAAAGTTTAAAAAAGCATATGCCAAGTAACAGAGAAAGGATTAATGATTCATGAAACAGAAAGAAAATAGAAAAAAATTTTCATTCACTTTTTTCCCCAAATATTTTAAAGCCACTAATGAAAGTTATGTATTTCCTATTTACTGAAAATTATTCCTGCCTAAACTCAAGCTGTCAGTCAATCATGATTTCTGTTTAGTAGAGGCAGTACACTGCAGTAGATGTATCATTATAGCTTGACATTTTTTTCCAAATGTGGAAATGTCATATTTAATGACACAACAAAGCCAGAAATGCTGAATGAGTTGAAGTAAAAACGAGGCATTCAGTTGATTAATTAAAGGGTAGGCTAAATCTGTCTGTATAAAATCACACCTTTTTATGGTTCTCTCTTTGGCATTCTGAGCGCAAGCTTGCATGTGTGTACTTTGTCTGAGAAGAGAAAAAAATCACGGGAAGCATATATTATTTACCATCATAGTAAACCATAAGTTTTTCATGGTCCATTTCTCCTACTGGCTTATTTTTTCCTGGTTTTAGCAGGTCAGGTTGCCAATTCAATAATCACTGGTGTTCTGAAACAGTGTCCTGATGTCATTTAATTAAAGACTGGGTAATCTTTTCTCTCATTGCCTGTTTTTATCTCAATTTATTTCTTAGTCATAGCACCCTCCCATGAAGGGAAAAAAAAGAAACATGTTTGATACCTGTAGAAGGTGGAAAGAACTTGCCAAGGAGATGCTGTGTGCCTTGCTGGAATTTTTAGTGGCTTTAGGAGGAGAGAGTGTAACCCGATCAATTGTAAACACAATAATGATAACAGTTTTGCTGCAGCTTCTGGCACTGAGGTATTGATTCTGTACTACCAGGACTGTTTGAAGTCGCCTATGAGCATTCAGGAAGGAAAAGAAAAAACCAACAGTTATTGACAGCTTTCACCAGGCTTACAATGTGTGGTGGCAAAGACATGAAGAAGTGGTCTTTCTTCGTTATTTGGTGTCAGACAGTAACCTGACACAGGAGCCAGTGCAGCTGCCTTCATTTAATGCCCTTCAAATTTCATGAAAAGTGATAAATAATTGAGGACCTGTGTTAGTCTAAAAAAATTAACCCTTTCCATACATATTTCCATTGTCTTTTTCATCCAAAACTGCAATGAAATTCAGCCTTTGTGACAATTGCATTACACCAGGAGAAGTTGTACAAAACTTTCTAATGCCCTTTAAGAAAAAGTATTGTTCAAAAAGATGCTGACAAGGGTCTTTCCCAAGGCTAAATTATATGCAAGATAACTTTCTTGTCCAGAGTTCATCTTATTGAGAAGCTTAGGAGTTCTGAAGGGGATTAGGATACTTGACTTGTTTATGTTAATAAAGTTCTTTTTATTGCTTCTAGTATAAATTTTACTGTCATGCATACACCTATAGTTTTACATTTCTCAGAAAATGTTTTGTCAGGAGATCTTGAGATTTTATTTATGAACTACCTTCCACAGAGGAGTTAAATCTAACTGATATGCCCTGCCTCTCAGGATGCCATTAACTCTGTGACACTTCACAACCTTTGTTAATCAAAATTGCTTTAGCTGACTTTTAGTAAAACAGAGGCAAATACAGCTTTCCTTGTCAGTACAAGCTCAAGGTACACAGATTTACATTTTGTTGTGCTGAAGGTGGTTTGGAAACTTCATATATTTAGAAATGTCATATCTTCTTTCTCCCTTACTTCTTCTGGTGTATTCCAGCCACAGTTTGTCTCTCAGCCAGACTTGGAAGCTTTTCTGTATATCTGCTAGTTTCAAAATACAATTACTGAAACAAAAAAGTTGCTCTCAACTTGATTTTCACTATCTATCTTCTTGTTCTATGCTATTTCCAAAATAGTAGCACCTAAAAAAAATAACAAATCTCCATGAAATATAAAAATGTAGGAGTTAATTTAAACTTGCTGCTCTGGAAGTGAAATCTGGTTACTGGGGAAAATATTGCATTACCTCCGTGCTTTCTGAACTGTCAGTTAGCTGTGTCCCAACAGCATGTTCACCATTGTCCAGACACCTAAACTGCATTCTGGCAACACTCACATCCCTGTTCTAATCCCCACACAAAGTCCCCAGACAGAATATCTTTTACTAGGCAACCATATTTTAAAAAGAAAATCTCCTGTGCACTCCTTTGACACTTTATATTCCAATAAGTAAACCAAAATTAAATGGTTCCCAAAATTAAATATCTCCATTTGTGCAATCATATGTAAATACTCATTAACCAGGAAAGGCAAATCAATACAGTTCAAGACCATGTTCTGCATAGAGCTTGTTCCTGACTTCAGTTGATGCTCATATAGGGGAATAGACTAGGAAAGAGCCAATTAAGTACCTTGCTATTACTCCCTAGTGTTTACAGACTGTCAGGAAAAGGAATTTCATTCATCCCACCAACCTTCAGGTATTTTTCAAGGCTAGACTTGCTCTGACTTCTAAATCTACATTCAAATATTTATGTTTTTGTCCAAATCATATTCAATCTGTGTTCTTGGACTATATAACTTATTATAGCATTAAAGCTCACAAATTAGTTTTACAGCCATTCTAAGAGTCAACACCACAGACATCAACTACACAGGATTATAAGGTTATAAAATATGCTCGTAGTTACTGAGGGAACACTTTTTTTAATAAAAGTAAATAAATTGTTCAAAATGCCATTACTAGTGGTCAATTTGAGAGAGGGCAAGGCCAGCACCTGAGG
>NW_009233479.1:8826-13544 GCF_000690835.1 Fulmarus glacialis | reverse complement strand
TTTCCCTCTGTCAGAAACCAATTACAGGCTTTCAGATCCCACTGAGATCTCTCTTGTTATGTGTCATCTCACTTGCATCACTTTTTGTCTCCCTTCTATCCAAATGTACAGCAATTCCAGCATTCAGGCTCTCCTCCCTCCAACTTTTTTTAACTGATGGAGTCAAAGCATCACAGCTCATGCTGCTGCTTCCTCCCAGTGGAGGAACCTCACCAGCCTCCTGACTCTGGTCTCAGGCTCCTGTTTAGATGGTCTTCCTTCCAAGGCCATAGGTAGGAAGAGAGACATTCATTGCCTGTCAGAAATATGCAGTTACGGAAAATAGGACTATATTAATCCCCTGTGTAAATCAGGAAAATATGCTTTTTGCTTCTGCCAGCTGAAACAAGGAGTCACAAACAAGATAGATATACATTTAAGTAAGTGTAAATAAATGAGTGTTATTTTTTCCAATGTAAACAAACTGCTACTAATCAGAGAACAAATGCCAGTTTCAGCAGTTCCTGCTCTTACAGTGCCAAATGCTGCCAGCCCCAGGGTGGCTCCTGTGCAGCTCGTTGTGCCCCAGGTCCCCAGGGACTTTTCTGCAGAACTGCTGCCCAGGCAGGCAGTGCTTAGCCTGGACTGCTGCCTGGGGCTCTGCTTTCCCAGGGGCAGGGCTCAGCATTTGTCCAGGCTATACTGCACAAGGCCCATTCCTCCAGCCTGCCCCAGTCCTCCTGGATAGCAGCCCTGCTCTCCAGCACATCGTCCAGTTCCCCCAGTTTGGTGTCACCTGCTAGCCTGAGAAGCAAGTATTCTCTCACCTCCCCCTGGCCATTGAGGAAGATGTTAAACAAGACGCATCACGGTATAGACCACTATGTCTTATCAAGTTTTAAGCAGCATACAACCCATTTACCACTACTCCCTGAGGCCAATCACCCAGCTATGTTTTTGCCTAGCTGGTTGGCCTTCCATACAGATCATGGCATTCTAATTTGCATGCAATATTGTGGGAAGTAAGTGTCAAAAGCCTGGCTCAGGTAAAGGTAGGTGATGTCCCCTACTCTCTAGAAAAATGTAATCATTTATCATAGAAAGCAATCAGTTTAGTCAGACATGGTTTAGGCTCGGTAAATTCATGGTAACTGTTCATTCTTCCCCATGTACCCAGAAATATGACTCTGATCTCCATCCTCCATGTGTTTAATACATAGTCTGCTCTTGCAGTAGGTGCTGAGCTCTGTCAAGACAGGTCTTCAAGCCAGCATGACTGCATAAATTCAGAATTCTTCCTCTCATAAAAGCAACTGTTGCACAGAGATTAATGGCAGCCTCCAGGCAAGCTGGGAATGAAGCCAAGATCTCTTCAGGATTCATGTTCACCAGTATAGGATAGTCATTCCTCTCTGCATCATAATGCAACATGGAGTTGGGTGTTGTGACTAGTTGCAAAAATGCTAATGCATCTAGATGTAACAAGGAGAGGTGTGGAACCAAGGAGTGTGTCACCAATCAAACTGAAAATTATCTGTCAGTAAACTGAAATTGGAGGGCATCTCAGTTAATAAAAGACAAGTATAGCCAGAGCTAGCTCCCTTGACAGGCTAATTAGCCAAGAGCTGGCTGTGCTGAACAGGCTACACAAAGACTCTCCTGAGTATTCTCTGTCTCCTACCTCATGTCAGAACTGATATCCTCTGGATCATGATCTATAACTAGTCATAGGACCCCAGTTCTCCCCACCACCAACCAGGTACCAGCAGCTTATGTGTGCTGTTGCCAGTATGAGCGCCAGAAATGTATTTTCAGCTTTCTTCCATAGTGCCAGCCATGAACATTTCATACCTGCTACCACTTATGGTTGCAAGAATGGTTATGAGATATTTATTAAGAATGTGTTGTTGACATCTCTCATTCCTTTTACTGTGAACTTAATGTTCTGCGTCATTTTCTGAGAGAAACAGTTGCCAAGAACAGATGAAAATTCTCAGTTTTCACTTAAAGGAAAGTAAGATTTTAGCACTTACAATAGCAGAAAAAATCTGGGATTTGTACATAAGTACTTCTACAAATCTGGGATTTGTACAATGTACATTTGTACCTTGTCTTGAGTTAAAACTCAAAACTCAGAAAGCAATTAAAGAAGAATCTAACATGTCTTTGTTATGTTAAAATGATTAATTTAGATTATGCTAAAAATTTGGCAGTAAAATTTCCATGTGAGTTTCAATTAAATGAAATCATGGTTGTATCTGTTTCTTGAGAAACCATCTGGAGTTCCATTACAAAATCTGGAGCTCATTGCTCCCATGTTGATTTTAATGGTTTTGTTCAAGTTTTGGTTTGAACTCCATGCCTGTGGGACAAAAGTCAGATCTGAGACTCCACCTAACCTCTCTAGCTAGTGAGAGAACTGAACCAGTCCAGATTCATGGCACAGGTTGAAGGGCTAGCATGAAAAGACAGTGACAGGGTAAATGTCAAAGAAACAACCATGCATTGAGAAGGATTTAATAGATATTAGACAATCACAAAAATGTAGAATAACAGAAAATCAACTTAACTGTTTTTCAAAACAATCATGCGTGACATTTTGTTTCCATATAAAATGAGATTAGAAGAATCCCAATGGTTTAGTTTAGGTAAGAGAGGAAAATGAGATCAAAGAGAAGCAGAATGATGAAGAAATTAAATCGTGACCTGTAAAAAGAGATATTCTGTGAAATTTAGTTCAAAATTTAAATTACAGCCAATCCTTTCAGACAACTCTATAAAGTAAGTCTCCAAACTGCCAGACTCTAGATGCATTTTTTAGGAATCAGATTTGGAAAATATTGATTTTATCAGTGACAATACACTTACTAGCCATAAATATAAACTCTCATTCTTCAGAGCACAAGCTTTGCGCTAACTGAAAGGAATAAGGAAGAAACATTTTATGAGCTTATTGACATACTTTTCTTGTGCTAAGGATTTCTTTCAAATATGTTTGAAGCATTTACAACTAAATGGTATCAAAGATCTGACATTAGCTTATTAAATTAATATCTGCGGTGGCAATTCCTAACTGCCGTAATGAGCTTAACATGCTGGCATATGCACTGAGCATGCCACATGCCACACAGTATTGGTATTTGAAAACGCTATGTCAAACAGTATCGCAGAAGAAGACAGACAGAAACTGTATATATCTAGATATAAAACACAGTTGCTTTACTACTGTATTATTACAGTTGCACAGTAATTTATTAGTAAAAGCTTTGAAGGTGGAATCATTGAAGCATGAACATGGCTGTATGGCAAAAATAGTGCTGTATGCTAGCAATCAGTACTGTGTGCAGAATACAGGGCGAGAAAGGAAGCACAGCAACAACAAAACTGTTTAACATAACACTGAATCAGTCCGGCTGATGGAGGCAGGGTCTGGAGAGACAGGAGGAGACACAGCAAGCAGGGAAGGCTCTGGAAGTGCTGACTGCTGAGCATCTGACAGTTATTTAATGCTTCAAAATAGATGTTCACAGATCTGAGAATCAAGGTGGTTTATACAAAAGTGGAGAGAAAGCATGTAAACTGAAACTATTCAAAATTGCATGTTGTGATCATAACTAAAAGGGACAATTAAAATGCATATAGTAACTATAAACTGTCCATGCAGTAAGATGCAACAGAAAATGATACAGATTTTAAAGTGCGACTCTACCCTGAAAAAAAGGAACTGTAGACAAGTCCCCTCTGATTTAACTGACCTGTGATTTTCTGGTAAGGGTTTTTTTTGGGGGGGTGGGGGTGGGTGAGGAGCGGGTTTTTGGTTTGGTTTGGTTTGGTTTTTTTCCATTTACACACAATGTTTTGAAGCAAATACACTTCTAATTCTGTAAATGTCTGAGCTCTACACTGGCATATTCCATACCAACAGCAAAGTCAATTACTTTGGTAATTATAGGACAAATTTATTCATGATGGTTGCACAATTGCATTCAAGTAGGATAGGTGAGTGAGGAAAATGAAGATGTTAAGACAACAGAGGAATAACCAAGAAAAAAGTATAATCTGGTTATGAACAATTTTGATATTTAGGCTGGTTATGTGCAGCACCTCCCAAATTAATTTTTTCAAGTCCCTCTCTTTGCTCTCTGAGGCTAAGATTTTATTGCCTACAACTGCACCTACTAAGTGATTTTCAACAGAAGTTTACTGTATGAATTTTAAAGTATGAAAATACATTTTCTTTCCAGCTGGGGTTTCTGACCACTTTGCTACAGTAACCAAAGATTTATATCAAATTAATCCTGGACAGAAGATCCTTTTTTTCAGGACAAAACAGATTATATTTTTCCATGAATCCTCCAATATTTTTTGGAAACTGGCCTCAGCAAGTAGTAGCAAAGTATTTATTGAATTATATTGATTATATCAATACCCATGATAAACTTTTCCCAATCATGCTTCATTTCTTAGAAGGTTCCCAACTTCCAGTAACTGTCTTTGTGCATGAAAAGTCTACTGAAGACTTTGTGTTTACATGAAAATGAACAATTTACATATTTATTGCTTGTGATTTGTGTGCTAGCTGAACCATCAGCAATGTTCATAGAATGCTATGTGAACTGGAAGGGGAGTGATTCATGTGGCTGTGAATGGGACCAAAGGGCAAAGAACAAGTACAAGTATAAAGAGATTAGCAGCTGAATACTGTTCTGAAGAGGAAAGAATAAGTATGTATGTAGAAA
>NW_009233479.1:0-8795 GCF_000690835.1 Fulmarus glacialis | reverse complement strand
AAAGAGTGTATTGCAAACTCTATCTATCATATTTCTGAGGTGCTTATCCCAATGTCACTTAATTACCATATATATCAGATCATTTATCTCCCTGGATTTCATCTCTTCATGATTCTACAATTTCACATCCTCTAGAGTTCCTGAATAGAACAGTAGTCTTTTAATTTGTATAGTATCAACATCCTCCTTTTATCGGGAAATGGTGTTTTAACTGTGTTAGTTATACAATGGTATACAGTTCCAAATAAATGGAAAAAAGTATCAGTTACATCATATACTGATTCTCGCTTACGTAGTCATATTTATGTAAGTAACGTATTTAATCTGATGAAAGGAAGTCACAATTAGAGATTTCTATGCATTTGTAGAATTCAATCCACAGATACAGTAGGCACTCAGATTTTTGTACTCTTTGAATGTAGAGAAACGAACCCATAGGACAATTCAGTAAATGAACTTCGGTACACAATCGGAGGTAACTTGCAGCTACCCCTGATGTGTAACATAGCAGAGTAAGAGTATGATATATTAATAATTTTGAGTGAAGGGTGTAAGAGAATGTGACAATATAAGTTATGGTTGTTGGCACTTTGTCTTTGGTTGTGTATCTTTTTTTTTAAGTTGATGACCCATAAGCATGAACTGTTTAACTATAGCAGAATTCTTTCATTTCCTTTAAAGCATTTGCACTGGTCCCTGCTGGGATCAGAAGACTGGACTTCCAATTTTATATCATACATTATTGTTTGCAATAAAAAGAACCACTTTTTCACATCGAGTGCAATTACATAGTGAAAATTATTGCTGCTGGATGTTGTAGATGAGAGAATTTTTGGAGGCTTTTTTCTCAGATATCCCAAATAGGGCTGTTGTTATGCTGATTTTCCTATGTCATAAAGATTGGGACAATTTTATAAGGGTTTTAATTCTGCCTTTTTCATCCTTTGGTTTTCACTGCAAACAATTTTGTGACACCAAAGCTAATGCAGGTTTGGCATTCATTTCAATGAAAAGGGACTGAGATTTCTTCTGAAGCCAAGCCACCAAAGCTAGCTTAAAAGCAAGTGATTCATGCAATGATTCAAGCCTCATACCCAGGAGGAAGAGGAAAGTGGAAATTTCATCAGGATAACAATACAAGTCATCCAGTGTACAGGTAGAAGATGGGAGCTGTCTTGGCATGAAGCCTTCTTAAACTGCCCCAACTGCCAGTGCACACGTGGACAATAAACTCTTACATGTATGAAACTCATTTGTCCTGTATATTACACATAATACAATCAACACATCATAAATGTTATCAACCTGTGTGATAACCACTTTATGTATTTACTGATTCCTATTCCTCCCTTACAGGAGGGATTTGTTTCTGATAACTCTCTTTTGTGCCATGTGTAGGACTGACAAAGTGCATACACAGTGTGCACCATCGGTTCTTGTTGAAAGTTCATTCATTTTACCAGATTGATAATGGTTGTACTTTATCACTTGGCACAAAAGAGTTGTATTTAAAAAGTGTATTAGCTTACTGGGCATTCATTTATAAAAATTGCATTGTTAGTGGTCCTGCTGGTGACTTCACCGTGGCAGACTCCTTTGAAGTGCAGACTTTCTTTTAGCATGTTTGCACTTTTAAACGGCCGTATCACCAGCCTCTGCTTACATTTTACTTCACGTATCTCCTGGGGCTGGTAGTCATAGTGGTAAATATTGGCACTAAGAAGCTGGCAGGCTGCAGATGTGTGAGGGGAGACTGGGTATGTTTGGTAGGTTTTTTACTGTCTGCTCTTTGTTAGGGCTAAATTCTGCTATCTCTACTGCCATGGATTAGTGGTCTATAACTCAAGCAACACTGTAACATTATTTCACTTGCAGAGGTAATACTCATCTGGGGTAAAGGTGGCAGGTTGGCAAGTTTGCCTCAGACAGGTTCTTTTGTTCTAAAAATATTTTCAGCCTTGTTATAAACTATCAGGTGTATGTCAATTATATTGGCTAAATTCTTCAAATTTGTTCTTCAAATTTGATGTCATAAATGTGTCAGTCTTTGTTAGTTATTTATCTGGCTGTCATTAACAGTGTCTGAGCACGTTTCAGGCATTTCTGGAAAGTGTTATTAAACCGCCTTCGGAAATGGGAGATTTGGGTAGCAAAGGAGGTTAATCTCTACATTTTTAAATATTTGGAGCATGTCTGCTTCAGATGCAGAAGCAGATCAGATTCAGTGCCACAGTGCAGATCCTAAACTAGTTGAACACAAAAAGGTAATTTCACAAGAATAGGGCAGTGTCCTCTTTCCAGACCTGGAAACAAAGGCTAGGAAGTTTCATCTGTAATCACATTCCTGTTGTGCCTGAGCAAATATTCTTGAGGAACAGGATTTATTACCTTGAATGGAGGATTTCAGGAGTATGGCTTTGCTCTGGATCTGATCTGCTGAGGGGCAGCTATGTCAGTCTCTCCAGCACTTCCAATTCTAGAGCTGGCTTAGGCAAATTTTGCATGCAGTGTATAGATTTGTCCTTCAGACCTTCGAGATATAAACAGAGCCTCATCTCCTAACTATCCGTATGTTTAACTGCATACATGAAAAATTTCATCCTAAGTCACTTGCTCAAGATCAAATAAGAGGTGGAACAGGAATATAAATTCAAGTCTCTTAAGTCAACTTACTAGGATGCTAATTACTGATATTCTTTCTTTGTAGACTTGATAAAACAGTGAGGTGATATTCAGATTCTAGAGAGACAATGTTGAGAATATTTTGATTCATCTAAAGAATTTCTGGGGTATCTTTTCATTCTGGAGAGTCATGTCATTATATTGTCACCCAGTACCATGCTATGAGGGTCCTATTCCAAAAAGTTTGAAGAAGGCTAACTCGCTAATAAAACTGTTGCATGGGAAGCAGGGATACACAGGGTTATATAAAAGACCTCTACAGTCTGATTAGCTTGACATTATTTTATAATCTTTCATAAACACATTTTTTTCTCCAGTCGTAGCTGGAGTGTCCAACATTACTTGCGTCACATATTTCTAATTTTCAAAGGCAAAATGATTGATGTTTTTAAGAAAAAAAAAAAAATCACAAAACTTTATTCCAAAGGAAAAATATAAATGAAATTTAAGCAGTCAAATAACAAAAATCTGAGAAAACATTTTAAGGAAACAAAAAATATAATGAATTATTCTTGGAGAATGGAATGCAACACTGCAGTCAAAAGTAGTCTATGAAAACTGAATAAAATAATAAAACAAGCAAGTGTGGCAGAAAAAAAATTAATCTGCAAACACTATATTAGAGGTGGATGCTTCATAATTCTTTGACTTGTTGATTTTGCTTATCCAATGTATGCTGCATGTCTGTAACGTAGTGAGGGTTTTTTAGGTATGCCCAGTAATATATATGCAATCTGTCTCCTCTTTGGCTGCTGTTTCTCAGTGATCCCTTCCAATTATTTTAATTTTTGTTTATTTGTCTTGCCTTCTATAACTGGAAGGCATATATTTTAATGATGTAATTTCACCCAGCCATACAGAGGTCAGGGTGTCTGTTTTTGTCTTTCAAGACCTCTGTTCAGATAGACAATGTTATTTCACTATACTATAGTCTATACAATAAAAAATCTATCACTTTAATTCTTTATTTAGACAGAAATTACAAAAGTATTTTCTACATTTTGCAGATTTAATTTGTAATTTTCAATTTATTACAGCTTCTTCATTCCTCACTAACCAACAATTTATACCAAGCTTCATGTGTGCATTGCACAAATAAACCACACAAAATTAGTAAGAAAATAAAGATTTATATATAATTACATTCTATAGACAGCCGATTCATATTTTTACTTCCCCTTGAGCTAAGTGAGCGAGTATTATTATTCCTATTTTACAATGAAGAAAACCCAAACAGGAAGAAGTCACTTATTGTCCAAGAGATACTAAGGGAAAGCCAGGCCCAGATGTCAGGCACTCCCGGCTTCTAATTATATCTTTGTTTTTCTAGACAGTTGTGGAGACAAAGTTTGGAGGTGTAGGAAGATACTCTGCTCTTACTGGAGTGTCCTAAAGAAGGTGCAAAGAAGGGTTTAGCAAGCTCCAGTTGTGATACTCATGGAAGACTGTAGAAACTCTGCTGCACCCTGAACCTTCTCACGCATTTAAAGGGTAAGAAGATGATGGGTAAGAAGAGAATGATATTCCCCGTTTGGAGATTTCCAAACAACAGAGATTTAAAAGATGTTAGGTCTCCAAACATGTCTTCAAGGTTCCTTGTCATTCAAACTCATCTTCATTTATTATAGTACCATAATAAAGCACAAATGACAAAAAGAAGAGGTACCTCCCAATTGTCACCCTATCTGCAAACACACCTCTGCTTAAGTATAAATTGCATAGTACTTGTGTGACGGTGACTATTTCTCAGTATGAGAAAATACAAAATAGATTTTGAGGGAAGAGAAGGCAGGTGGAGGAGAGTAACAGGACTTCCCTCTGAAGCAGAACAGCTTCTGAGAGCACCTTGGCTCAGGCCTCAGGCAACGGCAACCATGTCAAGTATTCAGTGTGGATACGCACAACCAATAAAGTAGCAAGAGCTGCCTGTAAAAGCCCAGACCAAGCTCTGAACAGATCAGATACCGAGTCTTGAAATACAGATCCCAAACCATTAAGGGAGAAAACTAATTGATGGTGCTCATAAATAATGAAATAATACCTTTGCATTATAGCCTTATCTTTCAGGTTTCATGGATATTGAAGTGGCTAGGGTATTTGCAATTGTTGGAAACAAATGAAGCAAACATGCCCCCAGACAAGTACAAATCCATCCCATACATCTTGATAAACCATTAAACAAAAAGATGGAGATAGTCTAGTCCTATGTTTTCATTACTTTATACACCTAACATCATCCATCAACTAAATAATTTGAGCATGAAAAGTCAAATCAATAAACGAGTGATCTCAGCTTTTTTGATTCACATTCTTATATTACATCATCTATAAAACCTCTCTTAGTACAGCTTGTAGTATGGATGTCTGAATCTGAAGAAATTGGGGAGAATATCTGTTGAAGTGATAAACAGCTATTGGTTCATATATCTACATTAAGTGATCTTGATAAGTAAGCTTTCCAAATGGACTAGTACAATCATTCAGCACCATGGAGTGAGTGCATTACCTCATCAAATCTTTTGGCTTGTCACAATATCACGTTAACTCAGATTCAAGACCATTCTGCATTCCATGTCTGATTTTCCTTGCATGCTCCCTCCACCCCTGTTTCTTAAAAAGGAATATATAGCTACTTAGAAACAAAAGTCAAGGTCAGTCTGATTTCACAGCCGCATTACATAAAAAATGCTTTGGTATATGGGTTTATATTCTGCTTAGTCCAAGGGAAGAAGGAAAAGTGCCTAACAGTCAGAAAAAATAAAGCTGCAGTAATGTGGTAATGCAAACGGAAATAACATATGTATTATTTTTCTAGATTTTCTACTATAGCTTTCAGCAATGTATTATGGTCCTCTAACACAATATAAACATAAAGCCACAGAAACAGACATCTTATCTAGGTAATACCTGATATACATATCTAGTCTACTGTGAAGTTTAAAAGGTCGTCAGTCTAGTAGGTGGCTATGTACTTGCAAGTAGTTCAGTTACAAGGTCTAATTGTTATGTGGTTAAGTCGAAATTGCAATGAACAAAGAAGATGAGCATCATCACACTATTCTATTCAAATTCGTTCATGAAATTCTTTCAGAAGCTCTTATACGGGAGACTGAAAACCAGTGAGATAGTATACAGAGGAGCACATAGCACCTCCGGAGATTAAGTGCCCCAACCTGCCCTATAAACAAGCAGGAGTCTGTCTGGCCAAAAGATAGAGAATGGTAAACTGCATTACAAATAACAGGCCTTACACGCAAGTTCAATAACCATCATCTCAGAGAGCTTCCAAACTACCACTGTAAAATTAGAATCATCATTTTGTGAGCATGCCATATTCCTTTTTTTCTGAGACAAGGCTAAATAGAAGGAACAGGGATTGTAAGAAAACAGCTGCCATCCAAGTTCCTTGTCCCACCTCAATAAGTGTGTGGATTCAAGCTTTCTTCAATGCAGAATATCCATTTCTGTGAGCTTCATCAGACTGTAAATATTCTTAAGGCAATATGTTTATATCTGAATTTTGTGTATCTTTGACATCTGGAAGAGCCAAGAATACAGGTATATTTCAGAATCTATAGAGACTTCAACAGTTACAACAGTTCCATCCTAATAAAATACAGTACCCTGACTCATGTAGAAAGTATGTGTAAAATTGGATGATAAGGAATAGATTTATTTGACAAGGAACAGAGTAGCAAAGTCACTGGAACATCCTGTTTGTGGTATTTTTTATATATAGGCAGTATGTACTGTTTGTCTGGACTTTAAGGTACACTCTAACACACATTTTTTATAGTGATCACTCTCCTGCAATGCAAATAACATGTTCTGCTAAGCCTTTCAATAGTCTGCTGATCGTGTTGTTATTTCACTCTTGGGGAAAAAAAAAGTTAATAAAAGATAAGGGGCTTTTGAAGAAGGTGCGATTACATTATTTAAAAATTATACATTTTATAAGATAAAGTTTAAACACATGTCAGGAGAAGTCAACATTGCATTATGAATGGTAGTGATTATGTTATCTGTAAACTTTGAAGCTTTACGTACTGATGTGAACAATTGACTCCGTTGTTTTGTCATTACCATCAGCATTCCCCTTTCAGAGCTGCTGAACTGACTGCTGTTTGCATAGCAAGAAGTAAGGAAAGTTTGTTTTCCCACTAATATTTCATTGACTGTTTAGCCTGAGTTGATAGTGACTTTTCACCTTCCTGTCTGCTGGATTTTTTTGCCTGGATTGTAAAATTGACTGGATAGCTAACTACTTCACCTGAATAATTAAGAAGTTAATTCAAAAGAAAATTTTAGCTGAAGCATCAAGATCAGCTCCTAAAATTGCACAATTTGCTAAACCTTATAGACATTGTTACTACTTTTTGAATCTCATTTCTTTATTCTATTATGTTGGATTGCAGCACATGGTAAATATTGGGCCATCAGATCAATGTCTAGTAACTAAAATACAAGAAGAAATATTTGTTCTTTTAATTGGTATATGGATTTTGCCTGAAAATGATAGGTACTTTTATTATTTATTCTACAAACTGCATTATTTTAAGGGTTGGTCAAAATAAAAACTGCATTTCATTCTCTGTGTGTGTCTCATTAAGTACATTAGAAAGCACAGGAAAACCATTTTTCCTTCCTACCCTGTCAGCCCTTCCCCAAGCCCAGCCTTCCTGTATCATTGCTTAATGAATGGAAAGAAAAATTAGTCTGTTCAATCCCATTTCAAAAAGAAGTGTAGAATAAGAGAAGAGGAGGAGAAGTGGGAAATTCTTTGGCTAAGATGGAGCTGTGCCAATAGCAAGGTATTTTATGACCCAGAGAAAACAAGAAGCAGGGAAAGGTTTTGTGATCTGTTCCTTCCAAAGAACTTAAGCCTCAGATTTACTTTGTGCACGCTGATTATCAATGGATATTTTGTTGACTTTTTTTTGTTTCTTTCTGTTTTGTTTTCTCAAGTTTTAAATTGTTACAATGTAGTCCGTAAAGAATTTTTTTCTGGAGCTATCTAAATATATCACTATTTAACTACAGATTTTACATTCTGAGTGCTCAGTTCTCAACACTTAGCCTGCATTTAATTCTTAACAGTAAAGAATATTGGGAAAAAAATGTTGATGAAAGTTCCTGTATAAAAATCCTGTGGATCCACTGTACGCATGGTCAGAAAAATACAGCTTGCTTGCTTTTCCATAAAGAGAACCCTGAGACTTAATAAGGCAAGGAAAGCCCTCAAATGAAATCCACTACCCTGTTATTTTGTTGCCATAGGATTTAATAACAGAATGCATTGTTCACTGAAGCACAGCAGGGGCTTTTTTCTGGTGAAAATTAAAATACATCAGGAAAACAAGGTAGCAGCTTCCCCTTCCTGCCACTAGTTCAAAGTTTTTCCTTTCAAGAGCACTGAATTCCTATGGTACAGCAAAACATAAACTCAAGTTCATGAAATAAACACAACATTCAAATAATTCCAATATTTTGAAGTAAATGAACTTCTGAATGGACTAAAAGTATGAAATAATGTCATCAAAGTTCTGACATTACTTGTATGATCTGTTGTTGTCAATTTGATGTGCAGTCAAAGAGTTTCTTTGACAGATTATTTATACTTCTAAGAAAATCAAGAGAATTAACTGCCTTCCTCTAGAAGGCATAAGAATAGTATAATTCTATTCAAAAAATATATTTTACAGGAGAAACTGTTTCTGTAGTCACAAATATTTTAAGGATTTTTCCATATCTGTTAAAAATGTGGTATTTACTTTACTCATCAAAACTCACATACATTTTTAAAAAAAAAAAAAAAGAGGAAAACACAAGTTAAAAACATAACAGGTCATGAACCTGATCCGACATTAAGCTTGGAATATATTTTCAGCCATGAGCCATGCCAGTGTGTTCATGATTATCAGCAAGTTTTATTTTAAGAAAGCATGTGTTTCTGCAGGAATAGTGCCCATCTCTGTTGTTATTGAATTTGTTCTGTCCTGGTTTTTTTTGATAGGAAACTCATGATTATATGTACCAGAAGGAAAAGACATACGTGGGCAGACAACCCACATGTCAAAATATGGAACTGTGGTCTACCTGGACTTCAGTAAAGC
>NW_009233478.1:0-12480 GCF_000690835.1 Fulmarus glacialis | reverse complement strand
GCGGGGGCCGCAGGGAACCGCTGCACAGCGGCCGTTCGGCCGGGGTAAAAAAGAAATCTTACTTTTTTCCCCAGCCACATTCAATTAAAAAAAGCTACAGCAGTGGATAATTAGAGGCTGAATTTAAGCTTTTAAATTTTATCTCAGACACAAGGATTTCTTCCCAGTCTTTCTACTGCCACCTAGTAAAAATAAATAGCTTTACATCACATGAGTCATTAAGAGCAAATGTTGGGCCAACATTGTGTTACAAAGCAAGGCCTTTGGTAAAAAAAAAAAAACTGTAGCAAATAAAACTCACAATTAAATTAATCTCGAGGAAAATTATTCTCTTCCACATGGTAATCTAATAATGTATGTATACGTGGAAGGCACAAACGAAGGGTAGGGACTGAAGAAGGTAAATTAAGTGCTGGAAACATCCCACCAAGCTCATGCGCTTAACTGATGTACCGAAGTGGTTCTAAACCTGCCCTTAGTCTTTGAAAAGTGAGAAAAATGTCTGAAAAACTGAACCGCCGCAAAAGTGCACATCTTTTCTCCTCTTTAATGTAAAGGAACCTTTAGGCAAGCTGGTGCATCATTAAATTGTCTACAGTTAAGTGGCAGGCATAGAGATTTTGTGCTTAATACCACCAACTATCCTATCTCTTAAATATGTATCTCAATCATCACATTTATGGTTAAAATGAAATATATACTTGAATGTTGGATGAAAACATTTTGGACAACTCACAATTCCAGAATAACAGTACTGACTTGGAATCCTGGAATTAAGGATGTGAGTGACACCTAGAAATTCAGACAAATGGGTCGCTTGTCAGAAATGCGAGGAGCTGTTGCAGCTCTCAATTCTGCCAAGAAAGCAGAGTTGAAGCAATATAACATATCCTCCCACTTGTATGAAACACTGCAAAATATTTAAGGCAAGTATATTTTCCACATCACCCACCAGCAGACATTCAATAAAGTGATAATTATTGGTATTCCTACAGTTTCCAGTGAAATTAAAGAGAATAATAAAATACCATATTTCTATTGCATAGCCAACAATTTAGAGAAAAACAAAGATTTATGAGTATATTTCTATAGTAATTCAAAACAAAGAATCAGCAGAATAAATTATTCTAGTTTATAATGAGTGATACATAAAAGAAGTACTGTGGGTCTTGTCAGTGTTTCTTCAGCATATCAAGAAAAAGAGTATGAATGGAATAAGGAGACAGTCATCATTTTATTGCCTTTACTTGCCTTTTTCTAACTAATTAGGTGACAGACAGAAAGAAATTCCCTCTATGGAAAATTCTTATTTGATTTAATAAGGGGGGAAAAGAAAAACACATTCTGTAGAAATTTCTTTGCCCCTACTCTTTTTGCTCCTTCCCTCATTTTCTCCACCTTTCTCCACAAAATAATTATTTGCCTTAGAGGGAATGTTTCCTCCCACACCTCTTGGGATAATAAAATACTGTCTGAATATCTCATGTGCCCTCTGTGTTAGAAATGAGCACTTTCTATTTGAAAAGGGCTATGCAGAAAATCAGGACTTGCTCTTCAGTTTAAGAGCTGCTGGGTAACTGAAGTTACTCGTTAAACTTATTTCATCATTATATATGCAATAACCCATCCGTAACCTCTAGATACTTCTAAACTCTGATGTTTGCTTTCTGTTTTACGACAGGAATTTGTAATTGGACTTATGGTCCTAAGAAGTGCAGCTAGACATGAAACAAATATGATATATGGTATAACCATCCTGTATAAAAGTCTTTCCATAAAAGGTGCTGCACATTGCACACACTGGGGAGCCAGGCACACATTGTACTGGCACACCACTGTCGTACAATCCAATGCACAACATTTCTCTCAATGTTTCAAATAATCTTTTAATATTGAAGAATGACGGCTACTCTATAGACAGGTACAATACATCTTTTCTCACAAACCCTCTGCTGTATTTCAAGAAAGGGTCAATGTACTTTCAGGCATTTCCTTTCAGAGAATCAGCTTTCTTCTATGCAGGCTCTTTGGCAGAAACGAATGGCACTGACTGAAAAGTCCCTTCAGACTTTTGTTCTTCTTATCAAAGAAAAACAAACAAACAATGTCATTTTGATGCAAGTTTTTCTTCTCTTTGAAAAGATGTGTCTTTTCATACATTACTCATTTCTAATTTCCTCACTTTATCCTATGTTCTTCTTATCATGTTCTTCTTTCTTTAGTGGAATAAAGAAAAAGAGGAGAGACTGTTTCCCTACCTCCTTTTTTTTGCACTGAAGAAGGGAATAATCCACAGAAAATGTGTAACAGCATACCAAATATTAGTTTCTTTCCCCTTCGTTCCGAACAGGGTCTTTTTTCCCCACCAATTCTGCTAACTGGTTAACCAGAGGGAGAATTTGATGTGACATTTGACATCTTTCAAAGCCCCAGGGCCCAAACCTCTTCAATCCATGCAAAGCTCTTTTCAGGATAGCACTCTGCTTGCCTAATTCTCCAGTAAAGAAGCAGTAGAAAGGGAAACAATCATCGCTCACCTGAACCACGCCTAGTTTTATGAACAAATGTTTGTCATGCAGCATTTTATTCAATAATCTCTCAGTTCTTCTTGTTCTCAAATAATAAGACCAATAATCATGACAGTGGAGCACTGTTAGCACATCTCTGACCACCTGCAAACACTATTAGGCTGCATGTTCCTACTATCCTCAATATTATCCCTAAGTAAATCATCTGAACAAAAAGCTGACAAACACAATAAATGGTGGGAAATGGCTTGAAGCAAAAAATGAGTCAGTAACAAAGTACTAGCACTTTCTATGGCAACATACTCAGGCTACTGCTATTGTTTCCAGCAATTAAAAAAAAAACAAAAAAAAACACCAAAACACCAAACCCCAACTTTTAAGAAACAATAGCTATTATTCAAGTGAGAAATACTTGTTATGATATCTAAGCTTTTGGTCCCAATCTTATCCCTCTGTTACTGGTATTAGGTTTCATGTCAAAGCAACTTTAGAGGTGAACTGTGCACTATCTTAAACGAGAATGTATTAAACATTGATGATGGTTTAACAAGGGTTAACTGGTTTACTTAACCACCTGTGTGATTAAGTTAGAAAAGAAAACCAGGTTTGTGACAGACAATTATATGCCTGCATGTATGCAGGGACAGTTGCCTACTGTCTTCAGTAGACGGCTGCACAGCTACAAACGCATTTAACACTCATCCTAAAAAATGGCACTATCAGTCTTTGTTTCGCTTCCTGTAGAATAAGGACAAAAGCAGACTTTAAAAAAAAAAAAAGCCCTATGCATCATGCTACTATTTTAACTGTAATTTAAATCCCCTTCAAATGAGGTAATTAATCATTAGCTTGTTTTTTACTCAGAAATTCTTTGTACTGCTTTCCATTCTAAAGAAGGTGCAAATAAGGACTTCAAAAGAGATGCTTGTAGAGAGATCAGAAGTCTGGAATCCGTTCACATTTAGCTTTTAGCAGTACTGTACTTTGAGTGAATCATTCTACGAGTGCTGTTTTGTTACCCGTATAAATCCACTGGAATAAGAAGCCTGGTAAGTACAGAGATAGCATTATTCTACACTCCCACTGCAACTAAACAACAAAAAGAACACTGGCAGACAGCATTAGCTCTAGCCCTAGATGAAGAGATCTGGCATTTAAGAAAGCTAACAGACTGAATCTGATCTTTATTTTCACAGGGTTAGCACGAGCTTGTGCACTAACCCCAGCCTATTATATATGTAAGAGTAGCTAGATCCCTTTGCTGAATTTATGCAGAGGAAGAATTACATCTCAGTATAACAAACATCTCTCACTAGCAGCTTAACAATTTACCTTGCTATACGTACCACGGTGGCATTGAAACCGAGTATTTATTAAAGCAAAACCAGTTTAATCTTAGGCTTCATCTTCCATCCAACACCTCCAAAGCATTTTATGAAAGAAAACGCATAGACTGTCCAGGTGTATAAACTGAACTAAATTCTGTTCTCACAACAACATGCAAACTGGAATCAAATCCACTTGACTCAGCGTATTTATAGGAGCAAAGCAGGTCATGGGGGACTATGTTTGCATTAAGCATACAACTCTGTATCACAAGGTTGCTACACTCAGCAGCGCCTTACTGACTCAGTCTGTGCTAGCTGCCCTATAATTGTACAAAACATCTTTGAAACTACCCCTGCCTCCATGTTTGTAATCATTCTTAATACTGTTATTAGGGGAAATAAACAGACAACACTGAGAAAGCTCCCTTCTGCCACTTTTAAATCCATGTTCACTGTATCTCAGAAAATGTGCTGCAGAATCAGAAAAACTTTAGAGAAAAGTAACACGCCGAAAGAACACCTTGGAATCTTTTCTATACAGCCAAAAGCTAGGCAAGCAGTCCCTGGCCAGGACTTACGAGGGATGTGACAAAGGTCTATAAATATCTGTATCACTGACAGTGTCTAGAAATTGATTTGTTTGTTGTTTCTTCAAATAGAATAATCATCTTACATCGTATTAAGCCATCTGAAAGAAGGTTTAAAACAAGCAAAGGAACTAGTTTTTCTGTTCAGTGTATTGCTAAAGCTATGGAACTCCTGGCCAAAAGATGTTGCAGAGGCTGGACTATCACAAAGTTTCAAGGGCAGACTGGGTAAGTTCATGAAGAGAAATGTGTTTAAGGTCACTGAATATAAGGAAAATATATGCTTTTCAGAAAGGTCCTTCCTTCCTTTCAACCACTTGAAGTTCAAGTGGTTGAAGCACGGGGACACTGCTAGGAAGAAATATCATAATGTTTGCCCTGATCTGCTACTTCTCCCTAATCATGTTTTTGACCTCTGTCAGATGGGACACTGGGCTAGACAGAACCTTTGGGCTGCCCTGTACAGATACTTTTACATTCTTATGTTACATTCATTGCTCACTAGCAAAAAATAGCCCTAAAATTTGTTACGCATTCAGCCTTGTCGCTCACTGGGGGAACACACTTTTAGTAAAGTATTCATATGGGCTTGCATATGTCTCCATTATCTGTTGAAAACTGCTGGGAAAACAAAATCACCCCATGATTAAATGGTACCATTTGAAAAACCTTCTGCTCTTATTTCAGTCCTTTTTTCCACCTCAGATTTCAAAGAAATACTTGACATTTTCTAGAATCTGCAGAAAATTTCAAGGCTTATAGAAAAGCTATTTCTGTAAGTAAGTGTACTTAAGCTACGCTGTCTGCTTTTGATCTGATTGGGTGGTAGAACTTTATCTAGTCAGTATACACCACACGCAAGTTGGTTTGTTTTGTTTTTTTTTAAGATGCAGAACGTATGACCCTACTACTAGAGGAAGAGATACTTCACAAAAGCCACATGAATAAAATCTGTCAGTGATACTCAGGCCCTTCTCTTTTTTTCAGATTAGGTCTTGTTTTTG
Source organism: Fulmarus glacialis (assembly GCF_000690835.1). NCBI lineage: Eukaryota > Metazoa > Chordata > Aves > Procellariiformes > Procellariidae > Fulmarus > Fulmarus glacialis. The sequence goes on along the minus strand of NW_009233478.1, from coordinate 7,033 downwards.
CCATTTTCACTTACATCTAGGCACTGGAATGAGGAGTGAGCTTTGAAAACATGCAGAATACACCAAAGATGTACTATTTAGGTATTATAGAATTTACCACCTAATCTCCTAGAGTATAATTTCAGAACACAGCTGCACATACCTGTGTCCCGAGGAATATAAATTTTCCATGGTTATGACATTTGGAAGTCAGGAACGTGGACCCAGGATGCACAAGTTCTCTACCTACTCCAGTCTGCTCAGAGAGGCCATGCACATTTGGCAGAATGTACTATTTAGGTATTATAGAATTTACCACCTAATCTCCTAGAGTATAATTTCAGAACACAGCTGCACATACCTGTGTCCCGAGGAATATAAATTTTCCATGGTTATGACATTTGGAAGTCAGGAACGTGGACCCAGGATGCACAAGTTCTCTACCTACTTTTTTGGCAGAAATCAACAAGCACCTCTTAGCAAATCAGAACACAACAAAGACGGTTTTAACTACTTTTCCCGTTGCAGATTAATCCTGATCAAAGATGGCAAAATCTTTCCTACAGGTTTGCATAATATATGTTAGCATTTTCAAAATTAATATAGTTTTAAAGAGTAATAAAGAAATATAGATCCTATCCCAACTACTCAACCATGTAGCATTTAGCGGTTCTTTGGCAAGCCTAAACTCATACCCGTCTGCTAGAAAAGCATTCTGGCCAGTCAGCAAGGTGAAACCACACAGGCAGATGGTGCCCAATGATAGACTGTCAAATGCAAATAACCAGTTTCCAAAGAAATACCTCCTAATGGCAAACCCCAACTAATTAGGCTGTATAAGCCATTCCAAAAACATCCTACCTATTCATATCTGTTGGCAAGATGAAGACTTAAATCATATTTCTGGGCATTTTGCCTCCTTTTCTGCTTAGACATCCATTTGAAGTATTCTTCTTAGCATAAAGGGTTATTAGCATTCTATTTAGCACCCAAATAATTACATACAGTTGTTTAAAAACCAAACCAACCAACCAACCAAAACTGGCTGTTCACATCACTTCTAAGAGTGAGTTCCAGGACCAGGAAATGTACTTGCTTTACCAGCAATTCTTGGTAATTTTAGTCTACTGAAAACAAATATTTAATCTTTTTAAGACATATATTAAAGTTATGTAGTAATAGTATCAAGGCAAGGTCTACATTTATTTGTACATACATTTCTATGGAAGACAGCGGGCTGGATCTTCCAGCATCTCAAACACAAGTCATTGCACAGATGAGTTTTTCCATTAGACAACAGTAAAAAGAGTAATCCAGTCCAACATCTGCTTTACATAGCACAAGTCACTGCCAAATAAGTCGTATTAGCTGTACGCTAATCTGTCCTAATATTCACATTCTAGAGATAAAGAGCCAGAAATACAGAATGAATAACAAATCATTTTGCACATTCAAATCCTCAGCCTTATCTTTTACAGGTAAGGTTTTCAGGTATTGAAAGTCAGTATCCCTGGCATGGCTTTTGGGGAGAAGAAAACCCTGGCCTCTACCTCTGTAGAAAGGAAGACCTCCCTACTGTGTCAATACATCTGCTCTAAGATGAACTTAAGAGGAGTTCAATTCATTTGACAGAACCAACTAAAAGTGCATAATTCTTAAATACGCTATTCTTTAGAATAATCGTTGTAATGAAACAGAGATTAATGGAGAAATAGTGCACAAATATCTGAATCTGCTGTCTTTTATCCAGTGCCTATTTTAATGAAAATTCTATGAAGAAAATTTGGCCCAAAATGTCTAGAATTCACTGATTTTTACCAAAACATTTACCTTTGTCAGGATTTGCCATTTACTAGTTTTGTCCACAAAGTCCCAGTCAACATATTTACAATCTCTGTGATTTTGTAATATAACTGTTAACAGAATAAATTCAGTCAGGAGCTAAATTTGTACGTTTCCTCTTAGAACGCATGGCTTTTGAGCCATAGTGGAGATTGTTTTGCTAACCCTTTCTGAAAAACTTTGCCCTGGATACAGCCCAAGAGTTAGTGAAAGTAGTGTGCTGTCCTAGTTAAATCAACTCCGTACCTAGACAAAGGCAATAACGCTGCAATATAGAAGAAAGCAAACTTTTTATTTTCTGTCAGATGGAATATATTAAGGGAAACAAAAATCACAGAACACAACTTGCAGCTCTAAAGCCTATCAATGTCATTGAATTCATACACGTTGGGAAGTCAAACAGAAACGAAATACAAAAATATGCACCAAGATTCTGTGTGCATAAAGCATTTAACAAAAAAAACCAAAGGGATTCGGAAACTCCACAGAAGAAACTGTCTGTGTCACAGTGATTAAATCTTTCAGAGGCCTCATATGTATATTGTGATGAAAAACAAACACCTACAAGTAGAATTTACAGCTCTGTTCAGTGATTAATCCTTTAAAGCTTCAGAAGAGGTAAGTTTAGGTGATCAACACTTCCAGTTCATTTCAAACCCAAGCTCAGAAGGAAACCTTTAGTCTGTGGTTAGAAACATACTGGCAAAAAACTAAACCATGATTCGTTAGTCTTCTTTATTCTGGACTTATTTATCAGACTGCTCAAGAACAATGTTAATTCCATGTCACTGACAAAGGAAAAGATTCTACTGAAAGTAGAGGAATGAAAGTGGGTGTCTTTACAGTAGGCTCAAAAAAACAGGGTACACAGAATTTTCAGCTGCTGCACAAACACAATAGATCTCTTTTATACGTATTTTTTTATATATATATACACACAGAGATCTGATTTTTTTTTTAATTTTTCCCTGAAGTGAGCTTAAATCTTTCATCTAAAATTGTCTATTGAAGGAGAAAAACAATTTTTTTTTTTTTTTAAAGTAATTCTGTCCAATGCTTTTGGAAGCATACCGCAACAAAGGTAAAGGATTCTTCCCTCCCACCCTATATGAGCAGAAGAGGAGCTTTAGAGAATTTCACTGGAGGCAGTGAAATCCTGACATAACAAATTCAATTGAAATTAGCAGTACATTCATCTTTCTGTCATGATTTCACTTAGGACAGTCACAGTCTGCTTCCTGCAGGCTTCCCAGTGCATGCACAGAGTTCCAGAAGGACAGGAAGGCAAGGCAACAACAGCGCAGAACAACTTACTTTCACAGCAGGAAAGAAGCTGCCTTCATAAAGCAGCATTTCCACCACCTGGTCCCTGGAGATACCAGAAAGCAAATTCTTTCTACTTGATGTAAGACAGCTACTATTAATGCTACAATAATAGTGTACAAAAGGGTCTGGCTTGTGGATCTCACATAACAAGCTAGCAAATTACAAGCTCCTAGAACGCTGGCAAAAGAGGAATCTTGGCAATAACGTGAGTGCCAAGTGAGAAAAGAATTACAATGAAATTTTAAGCTGTCATTACACATGCATTCCTAGTATTTAAGATATATAGAACCTTTACCTACATTGTAGAACTCAGTAAAACTTTTGGCTGGCAACATTATCTATTCCTCCAAATCTTACTAAGGTATTAAAGCACTGATAGGTGACAAAGTGATATCCTTCCTGAAATCCTGTATGTTAAGATTATATTGGGCAAGGATTTTTCTTTTCAATTAATTTGAAAAAGTCTAAAAGTATGCATTCTCACTGTCAATACCAAACAATTTCCATTTGTTTTATACAAAGCTCAGTACTGTAGGTGAAGAGTGAACATACCAATTCACACTTGCAGATTTTAGTATTACTTGCTTTCCATTGTTTATTCGTGTTGGACTTCATACATATTTACTGAGATTTCCATAATGATCCTCACGTGTTTTTCATTTATGAAGATCCCTCTTCCCAAGAAATTGCATTGGTCACAGGTGAACAGTTAGCTCTCTGAAAGCCCTCCCAAACTTTTCTGACTACCTAGCCTTTATTTTTATGTAATACGCACATACACCTCTAAATATCCGTTCTTTTTTCTTGCTTGTGAAAGCCAAACACTACTACCAAATAGCCATAAGCTTGCATAAAGAACATGAGCCCTCTGCCACACAATTGGGCATTTATTTTTGCACTGCTTAATCAATTGGTTCTTACGGACCACATAGTTTCCTTAGTATCTTACTGTAAAACACCTTCTCACACGAATTTTTAAACGTATCAAAAAACTACCACAACCAGATCTCTGTTAGCTACCATTTTGTTGACAAGAAATTATGGACCATTAGAAGCAAGGCAAGATGCCATTCTACGATAATAATCTTTAAGAGGTCTTGCATATCTGAAACATTTAAGTACTTTCAAAAGTGTCCCTCCGTTTATAAGAGCAAAAAATAAATTAAAAAATGCAAAATGTGTTCATGCTCAAAGTATTATTATTTAGACTTAGAAACACCGTAAAAAGATAAAATAAAGACTATAAGATAAATATTTGATTTCCATTCACAAACATGTTGTATCCTCTTTTACTCCTATGGATATCAGTTCCTACTAACTGCAATGATAGCAGAAAGATTCAAATGTATGTGGTGAACCCACTATTCAGAAAGACAATAAACAGTGCATTCCAGTTCTGCAAACACACCTTATTTTAAATGTTTATTGTATTCAGCATCAGAATTATGACTGATGTCAATTTAAATAAATGTAAATGCAATGCCCAAAGACTAGAATTAGCAACTGTTTTTTGTGTGCGATACATCTATTTCACCCAGTACATTCCTGATGCTTTCTACACAAACCTCTTCTTTCTGATATTTCATACAGGCTTGCTTCCATATCTCTTCAAACCTTTCATCTGAAACGTTCACGCCAATGTTGCGGAGAATTTGTGCAATCTACAAAATAATACAATTCATGTAATTCTGGTCAGTATTTTCTTTAAACTATATAGAGTCTGGCTTTTACATATATTAGCAATCTCTATTTGCCAAAGAATATTTTCCCACTCTTAAATAAAAACTACAGACCACATCCTGCATCCTTAACCAAAGAAGTTCCTATTTAAGTAAATCTGAATCTTATTGGGATGAAAGCTGTGGTGTACAAAATTGTCTTTAGTTAATAAAGTAATGGTGATGCAACTTCAACATTGGAAAACTCAAACACAGAAGATTCAGGGAAAAGTAAACATTTTTTAAAAGCCTTAAGGCAACTCCTGTTTATCCATTGTATTTTTACTGTTTGCAGTTATCGACATAAATCAGATTATATTACTGTCTGCATTTCACAGCAAGAATACTACATGCAAGATCTTCAATTGGTATAGATAAGTGGGTGAAGTGACTAAAATGAAATGGTTCACATCAACTTTGGGTCTTGCTATAGTTTTACTCCAAAGTAATTCCGCAGAAATACTTTTCTTCCATATTTTCTCACTTGGATGCTTCCTGCTGCATGCCTCATTACACTGACCTATTGACTCAATAGAGGAAGGTGGCTTTAAAAGAATATTGACACGACTTGTGCTTTTGTAAGTATTAGCAAATGTTTGGCTTCTTCAATTGTATCATGTGTGTGCGCGCACATGTGTTATATTTATGCTCTGGAGATTTTATGCATGCTTTGATAAAGAAAGACCTTTAACACAGTCAAATCAACCTTGTTTGTCACCTTTCTCTAAAACTGTCTTTTGTATAAATATAGGCCTGACCCACAGTACAGCAAATCTGCAGCTTCATCTTAGCCAATAAATCTATGACAGTTTATGCCAGCTGAAATTACAGGAGGAAAACATGGACTAAATTTTGTTCCTTTAAGCATAGGTGTTGTTTCAGTTAAATCAATATTATTACTCATGAGGAAAACAAACCAGATTTGATCTAATGTCTTCAACAAGCTAGTGAAATTTAAAAGTTAATCTAAAAGCAATATTCCATTACAGAGTACCACTGCAGGGATCATAAAGGACTACATGCTCTCATAACTTGGTTTCACCATATTGAAATACAACTCTGTCCTGGCTCATCAACAGCCATAAAATAATCACTGACTAAACCACAGACTATCAAGTGTGCAGACAGGGTTAAACTGACCCTTACCTATTATCAACACGATCATGTTGAATATAAATTACACAGTATTACTCAGTTACATAACTTCTGTTCTCTGCAATAGACTAGGACGAATTCCAGTGAAGAAAATAGCAGGCCCTAGAACCATTTTGTTCTTTTGTAACATGAAGAGTCACCTCAGTCACCTAAGATGAAACTGCTTTATAGTCAGAATTCACATTCATTTCTACAAGCCTATACAAGAACTGGTAGTATTAAATGACCCTGGGCTTTCATATAATAATTTCATTAGCTATTACATTTGAAAATATTAATGCTTCATATCAAAATAAATCGAAGACCATCACTAAAACACTGAAACAATCCATTTCATGAGTATAGGGTGATTTAACACACTCAGAGGAGGTTCTGTACTGAACTCTGTATAGCCTGTATAGTCTACAATGGCATATGATATCTCAGGCTACATTATAACTTCAGAGAAGAGTTCTATCTAGTGCTTGACAGGTATAAAGGGCTTCTCAATGAAGCATGAATTCTATTTACTGTTAGCTATATTCTGCATGCACGGATTTCCTGCTTCAGAGCTAGATTATAAAATGGTAAATGTTCATGTACACGACATTCTGACAAGCCATTTTATGGATATGTATAGAACATGACACCACACCTTTTACATCCCCAGCCACTAATTAGCAATATTCTTTTCTGTAAAATACATACTCAAGTTCCAGATCCACTTTCAAATGTGACTGAATATTTAATACAATGACTAGTAGAAAGGGAGAGGTTGTCAAAGCTTCTTTTTTCATTTTAGATTGGAATTTCACACTTTGTTACAATTGTCTCATAAATTATATTTCAGGTAATGAAGTTATCTCTTAATATTTTTTCACTAGAAAATGCATACAAATGTAGAAGCAAAAGAGTAAACGATACTGAAGAAGGAGCAAAGTTGTTTCGGTATTTATGTGGGAGGAACTTTGGGCTGTGAGATAACAGAGTGAGAGCAGCCCCCAGAGATCATAGAATCATAGAATCATGAAGGT
>NW_009233477.1:8425-9017 GCF_000690835.1 Fulmarus glacialis | reverse complement strand
GTTTTTCTTGCCAGAGTCGCACGCAGGCTGTGAAGCATGAGCTCCGCCATCGCCTCATTGCATTCACGGGCCGGAGGGCTCGGGAAGTGATTGATTTACGATTCCCTAAAAGTGATTTATGCTCTTAGCAGAGCGGAGCGGCAGAGTCCCCCCCCACGCACGCACACCCCTTCTCTGTTGAAAGTTTTAAGACGAATTCACAGGCAGTCTCTGGGAAAACAAAAAAAAAAAAAGGGGCTTCCCCCTGCAGCCCTCCAACCGCCAGTGCTGCGACTATAATTACCCAACCTGTAATCAAGGTAATTTGCATCCAGCACGACCCAGAGTTGCACATGCCCAGCAGAACTTTCCAGCCCGCTGCAATCCTGCAGAGTAGGGCGAAATTTTTTTATAAGGAAAATCCTGCCACGTCACTGTATTCCTCGGGGTCTTGCGCAAGCGCCCGGCGCTGGGGACAGCAGCGGGAGAGGGTGCGATCCAGCTGGATTTAAGTATTAACTTAAATTTAGGTGATGCTGAGCTATCGTTCCTAGATGTGGGGTTTCTCTTCCAACTGTGCATCTCCATTTTGCCTGGATCTGCCCGCAAAAAT